>NC_092877.1:12208195-12513195 GCF_028372415.1 Notamacropus eugenii
AAACTAATAATAACAGTATGATATAACAGTATATAATATAACAGTAATAATATAACAGTATAGGCTAGAGTATGATAAGGGTACAATTGGAGAGGGTGAGAATATTATCAGATGGAGGGATCCCCAGAGTAGGAATCCTGCTCTTCATGGGAAAAGTGGCACCAAAATTGAATCTTCAGGAGGAATTTCGCAAAGGATAGTGATAAGGGGATACTTTTAAAGAATGGATGGGGAGGATGGCCAGACTGGATATAGAGGAATAAAGCAGAAAAAGATTAGAGAATTTCTCCTAGTTCAGAATAGATGGAATTCTATGTGTATGAAGGGGAATCACATGAAATAAGGGGAATAAATTATTCTGTAGATTGTGGGTAGTCTTTAATGTTAACCTAAGGGGTATGTGGAACAACTGACCCTGACATTTCAGCTCTGATGCCGCTATAGTCAGACTTATGTCTTAGGGAGATGATTTTACCATCTATGTTAAGTTTGGATTCAGTACAGGAGAGACTGGAGACAGGACCATCAGGTAGGGTATTATTATTACAGTCTAGGCTAGAGACCTTAATGCCTAAATCATGATGGATGGCTCTGTATTGGATAAAAACAAGTCAGATTAAAACACAATGTGAAAATAGGGGGGAAAAAAGAAAATTTCTATTCATTTGAATTCAGTTGGGTGTATGAGGGCCTAATATGTGAAACAGGGCCAAAATACTTTTAGATTTAGAGTTGTAAAAGACCTCAAATGTCACCTAGTCCAACCCTTTCAGTTTAAAAATCAGAAAATTGAAATCAGAGAAGTGAAATTGTTTGCCCAAAGTTCCACAAGTAAATATAGCACCAGTGCTGAAATTCAAACCTCAGTGCTCTGATTTCAAATCTATTGCTCTTTGGAAGGAAGGATACTATCTGTCCCCACTTTTCTTCCATGGCACTGTGAGGTATGTGAGGGGGAATACAATGACAAAATGAAACCATGTTGCCTGCTCTCAAGCAATTTATATTCTACTGAAATCAAGAATTGAGTGAACGAGAGAAAACTGAAGAAAAACAATGAAGTAGAAGTCAAGGTTTTAAGATCTTGGGTGATCGGATAAATGTGGTAGCATGAACAGAAATTGGGATCTTTGGATGAAAAGCCCCTTATGAATTGAGATTTGAACATTTTCATTTTGATATTCCTGTGGGACATTTGGGTGGAAATATCTAACAGTTTCTGTCTAGAGATGCAGTGCTATACATCAGGGTAAAGTTTTAGGACATTGATGAGGATGATGATAATGAGGATGATGATGAAAAAGATTGAAGATAGACAAAGAGATAGACAGATGGATAGATAAACAGATGAGTAAATGGATGTTTCACAATAATTAGAAGAATACAAAGAATATGGTAACTATGATGATAAAGTACCTCAAAATTGAGCCATTGAAGGATCAATGAAATAAATCGGGGAGGGGGGGTATACCAAAGTAGAGGTGACTTATAGGTGATACGGCAAATATAGTTAAGAATTAAAATGGTTCTCAGGTGGAACCAAGATAAGAATTGTTCTATTTAGCCCAGAGAGCAGTGTTTAAAAAATCAGAGAGAAAAAGAAAATAGGAAGATATGTTTAACTCAAGGAACATATATGCTACAACTGGACAGGGAAAAAGTGGCATGCACTATTTCAGTAAACATTGATTCCTTCCTCCTTGGAGAGCTTCCAGCAAAGACCGGATGTGTTTTTTATTTGTTGTTGTTATCGGATATATTGTTGAAAGAATTATTACTCAGGTTTTAGTTGGACCAGATGGCTTGGGAGGTCCCTTCCAGCTCAAAATCTGTGACTTAGTAGTCATTTACAAAGAAATTATATGAAGACCAAGACAAAGTCTGGGGTAAATCCTTACATTTAAGAGGAAGAAGAAAAAGGAGTATTAGGGTTTGAGAAGTCAATGGAAAGAAATATATGAAAGAAAAGGTGCACAGGGTACCCTTGTGAAGAGTTTAGCAATGAAATGTCAATGAGAAATGTGGTAATAGTTTGAGGAGATGTTATAGTCAGGGAAATTATCCTACCCCAGTGCTCCCTTTTCCCCTAAGTTTTTTTATCTTGATATAGTGGTAGGAGTTATTTGCTTTTATAATCCTTTGAAATGCCTAATCACCTGGATTCATTTTTAAGATAATTTCATATAATAAATGTAATAAATTAAGACAGAAGTGCTCAGCAGGTGGGAAAATATTTCTTAATAATAATTACACTGTTACTTGCTATTTGAAGCTAGATAATTTGGGAAATTTTTAGATAACTAAGTTACCATCATTACATCTGCCAAAACAGTAAGGTTGAGCTGGTAAGCAGAAAAAGAGTCAAATTAGTTCAGAAAAAAGGGAAGCAAATCCTCTGACAGCAAATATATTTAAGGATATCTGTTCTTTTAGTCAAGTGAATATGAGTTCAGTCAGTGGAAGAAACGGTAATTGATATGTAGGGATTAAAGCTGTTTTTACATACAAGCAAAGAGCCATGAAGTCAGTCAAACCATCAGTCAACTTAGGATAAAAGTCAGTCTATCTGATGCTCAGGTTAGGTTTTTGAACAAGTTAACTCCTCCTTTGAAACTGTTTACTTTAAAAACAAGCATTCTGAGCTCTCAAAATTTTAGCCCAATACCCAGTTTGTCTTTTCAGGGTTAGACAGTGAGTTTTATAGTTTCCTTCTACCACTAGATAATAAATAAAATATAAGCTCCCAGAGGGCAAGAAAGAAGGGAGAAAAAAGCACTTAATAAGAGCTATATGCTTGGCGTTGTGCTAAACATTGCTGAGTTGTTTTCAGTCACAACCTGTATGTTATTGTTATTATTGTTGGCTGTATTGTTGAAAGAATTATTATTCAGGTTTCTGGTGAGCCAGATGGCTTGTGAGGTCCCTGCCAGCTCAAAATCTATGTAATTAATCTGTGACAAAGATACTGGAGTGGTTTGCCATTTGCTTCTCCAGTTCATTCATTTTACTGATGAGGAAACTGAGGCTAACAGGGCTTACTGACTTGTCCAGGGTTGCACAGCTAAGAATTGTGTGAAGCTGGATTTGAATTTGTGAAGTTGAGTCTTTCTGACTCCAAGCCCAGCACTCTATCCACTGTACCACCTAGCTGCCAAACAGAGTGGATAGAAATAAAAGGTTTCCTAAAGTCATAGTGAATTTTTAATCTTTAATAGCCTAAAACTACACTAAAACTTTTGTTATGTGACGTATAAGCCAAAATCAAAACAGTCTCTGTCCCTAGGAAGTTTATACTCTAATGGAAAAAGACAACATAAAAAAGGATCTGAAGAGCGCATTGTGACAAAGGAGAGATGGCGGTATCACCTCCATCTCCAGGGAGCAGAATTTTGAAATTCAAAAGTCATCCAGGCAGAAAAGAGAAGAATCAAAGCTGACTTGAGGGTTTCCACAAAATGGAGGCCCCATAAGAGACTCATTGAAGGAGTGAGCTGTTCTAGATTGAGAAGGAACCAAGGGAGTTTGGATGTTCTAGGAGTAAGAGAATCCAGATGCCAAGGGAAGTTCCATAATGAGAATAGGAGCAAAGACAGTTTGCAAGTCAGGAACAGGGCCAGAAGGGGAATAAATGTTCTTTTTTTCTGTTCCTCTTTATCACAGAGACTAGCAGAGCCTAATTACTACTACCACCACCACTACTACTACTACTACTACTACTACCACCACTACTACTTCTACCACTACTATGACTATTATGACTACTACTACTATTGATAATGATAATTAATAATAATAGTTCTTTAGACTTTAATAGTCTTGGAGGACAGGGAGTTTCATTCTCTAGGCGATCCCATTGAGGAAATCAATTCTCCCTGAGTCCCCAGAATAGCAGAACAGTTTCCATTATTTTCCTTTAGTGCCCTGAATTTTGGAAGAATCTCCCCTCAGTAAAGGTGGTTTCCTTTAATATCATGTCCTGAGCCCATGTTTCTTTGTACTGGATTTTTTGTTTTCCCAAATATTATTTTATCTGACTTAAGACAATAAGGCACTAGACTTGAGTCTGTAAGATTTGAGTTCAAATCATGCCTCAGGCACTTACTAGTTTGGTGATCTTGAGAAAGTCATTTCTTTGAGGTCTCAGGGCCTCAGTTTCCCTATCTGTAAAATGAGTCTGTTAGAGTGGATAGTCTTGAAGTTCATTTCTAATTCTAGGTCATGACTATGATCTATAACTTTAATCCAAGATTCCACATACATAAAGTGTGGTATAAAATCTTTATCCCAATAATTCCGTGCTATGAAAGTAGATACTCAATTTTAGGCCTAGTGTTATGGAATGATTGGTTGTTGTTCAGTTTTTTCAGTCATGTATGACTTTTCATGATTCCAAATTGGGTTTTCTTGGCAAAGATACTGGGTTAGTTTGCCATTTTCTTTTCCAGGTCATTTTATAGCTCAGGAAACTCAGGCAAACAGGGTTAAGTGACTTGCCCAGTCACTCAGCTATCAAGTGTTTTAGGCCAGACTTGAACTCACAAAGGCAAGTCTTTCTGTCCAAACTTATCACTCTCTTTTGCCACCTAGCTGCTTTATAGAATAATAGATCTATAAGTGGTAGCAACCTCCAAGACTATGTACTTTAATTCCCTAATTTTATAAAATACAAAAAAGTTCCTAAAAAGTTATTTGATTACGTAGATTGCCCAAAATCACACTGGTAGCAAAATAGTATATGTCTGATATCTCAAAAATTATATGTATTTTTGAGACTTGACTCTCCATTGTTATGTCGGTTTCATTCATATTTAGGTGCACAAAGGCGGACCCTCTGGGGTGAACTTTCCAAAGGACATGGAAAAGCATCACACAAGGCTAGGTACACTCAGGTGGATTGCAGCCAGCATCACACAAGGGAACTTGCAACTCAGTGAGATTCTGGAAGCCATGGAGTATATGCTTAAGGTGTGCTTTAGTGATGGAGATAGTTGCTGTATCAGGAAGTGACTGTGCTGTAAAACAGAGCACCAGTTAAGCATTATTTAAAAACAAAACAAAACAAAAATAAATACTTAAGTACCTTCAGCTAATTTATATACCCTGCTCCCAATTACTTCTTTTATTTCTCTGCATATTTGCATGTGAACATGTTAAGTACTATCCCCTCTGCCCTACACCTCCATAATAATCTTGATAATTAATGACCTCTAAATCAGTATATTTCATTTCCCGCCTGGGCTTAATACACTTGGCAACATTTATGAGAAATTGCAGCTGTTTTTTATGCAACAGACTGAGCGCTGTCCACCAAATTTGTCCTCAAGCTAGACTTATCTTGTTCATTCCTAATTCTCTTCCCAGAAACCTTCACAGGTTCATCATCAGCCCCCTTCCAGACTTTGTATTATAACTTTTGTGAAGCAGAGATGTTGCATCCCCACAGTTGATCTGCTTGGTGTGTAATGTGTTCACTTGAAAACGCTACAGCTTATCTAATTTGCTTCAATTTCTCACTTTCAATTAAAAAAAGAATCAGGAATAAAGGTAAAAAAAAATTAAATGGGAAAAACATCCATTTAAACAATTACGTCACTATTGTCTCATGACTTCATAACTGCTAACATGTATGTTTTGATATGAAGTTTGAAAAGTATTTTAAATGTCATTTTATTTTTTTCACAACCAATGGTGAGTGAGAGTTGCTATTTTCACCTCCATTTTAGAATTGAAGAATGAAAGGCCAAGACAGAGCAAGTGGTTTGCCTACAGTCATACAGCTCATAGGCGTCTGAATCAGTATTCAAACTCTGCTTTTCCTCACTCCAAGACTTTATTAACTGTGCCAAACACTTGTCACTAAATAACTCATAAATAGGAGGCGGAGCCAAGATGGCGGAGTGAAAGCAACGACTCACCTAAGCTCCTGGAAAAACTCCTCTGGATATCTCCGGGGGGAGAGTCTGACCAGACTTTGGAGGTGTAGAATCCAGTGGGTGACGGACTTTGACGGATTCGGAGCCCAGGCTGGACTGGAGGGTCCACGGGAGGGATCTGTTCCCCGGGGGTAAGACCCCGGCGCACAGCGCAGCGCGGTTAGCGCAGCAGGGCGAAAGGGACCAGAGGAGCCCGAGAGTGGCAGGCGAGACCAGCGGAGCAGGAGATAAGCCAGGCCGAGCCGGTGAGAGCCGCTGAGTGCCAGACATCAGCGCAGCAGCCCTTGAAATCTTCAGCCTGAAGACGGACTTCAGTGGGTCACTACTTGAACTTCCAGGAACTGGGATGGCAGAGTGATCAGTAAGTGCTCTCTCCTCCCCCCTGATGACCCTGAGGGAACCATAAAATTCTTCCCCAGATTAATCCTGGTTCAGCAGGAACAGCAGAAGGGGGCGGGTGGTCTCATAACACCAGAGGCTGGAAAAGTGGCAAAGGGGGATTCTTCCTACGGTAGCGGAGACAGCTGGAGGGACAGACGACCCAGGGCAGAGAAAATTCGCACTGAGACCCAGGCAAGCCTCAGAGCCAGGAGACGAGCCCAAGGAGGGGCGGGAACATGCATTAGCTTCTAGGCGTGCCCCAGCCCTCCAGGGGAAAAGGGAAGACAATAGGGAAGCTGGGATCACCATCCCCTGACCTTGCCTTTCCCTCAAGTCAGCTGAGGAGATATCCTGAGGACAGACCACCCCTCCCACATACCTAACAAGCTAACCCCAGGGTTGATCTGGGAAACAAAAAAAAAAAGCCTGCTTTTAGCCCAGACACACATCAGCTCAACTTAAAGATCTGTACCTTCTGACTGAAAGAACCAAAAGCTACAACACTCAGCCAACATCATGAATCGGAAAAAGCAGACGAAAAGTGAAAAAACCATAGAATCTTTCTATGGGGATAAGGACCAAAACACAAACACCAAAGAGGTTAGAGCTGAGACTGTACTTCCATCTGAAACCTCAGATGGGACTATGAATTTCTCGCAAGCAAAACTAGATTACCTGGAAGATCTGAAGAAGGATATAAAAGAAAAACTGGCCAATGATTTTAAAACTATAAAAAAAGAATTCACTGATGAGAACATCACCCTGAAAAAGAAAATTGAAGAAATGGAAAAGGAAGTTCAAAAATTAACTGGAGAGAATAATTCCCTAAAAGGAAGAGCTAATCAAATGGAAAAGGAAACCCAAAACCTAATTGGGAAAATTGATCAGATGGAAAAGGAAACCCAAAACCTAACTGGGAAAATTGGTTGAATGGAAAAAGAAGTACAAAAATTAAATGGAGAAAATAGCTCCTTAAAGGGAAAAATTGGTCAGATGGAAAAGGAGATGGAAAAGCTAACTGAAGAAAACACTACAATGAAGATTAGAATTGGGCAAGTAGAAACTAATGACTCAATGAGGCAACAAGAATCAGTCAAACAAAATCTAAAGAATGAAAAGATAGAAGAAAATGTAAAATATTTAATTGGAAAAACAACTGACCTGGAAAATAGATCCAGGAGAGAAAATCTAAGAATTATTGGCCTGCCAGAAACCCATGATGAAGAAAAGATTCTGGACAATATCTTCCAGGAAATCATCAAGGAAAACTGTCCAGAAGTACTAGACTCAGAGGGCAAAATAGTCATCGAAAGAATCCACCGTTCCCCTCCCGAAAGGGATCCCAAACTCAAAACCCCAAGAAATATAGTTGCCAAATTCCAGAGCTATCAAGTGAAGGAGAAAATACTACAAGCAGCCAGAAAGAAACAATTCAAATATCAAGGACACACAGTCAGGATCACACAGGACCTTGCAGCTTCTACATTAAAAGATCGAAAGAATTGGAACCCAATATTCCATAAGGCAAAGGAGTTGGGACTTCAACCAAGGATCAACTACCCAGCAAAGTTCAGCATAACATTTCAGGCAAGGAGAAAGTCATTCAACAAAATAAGGGATTTCCAGAGCTTCCTGACCAAAACACCAGAACTCAATAGACAATTTGATCTTCAAATGAAGGTCTCCAGAGAATCATAAAAAGGTAAACAGAGGGGAAAAAACAAAAACAAAAACTTGCTACTCAATTAGGGCAAACTGTTTACCTCCCTATAAGGGAAGATGATACCTGTTAATCTTGAGAACTGTGCAGCTATTATGATAAAAGGGATATATGTAGAGGGAACGGGCATAAAGTAAATGATGTCATGTCAAAAATATGATTTAAGTATGAGAAGGGAATGTAATAGGAGGTGTGGAAAGGGGGAAGCAGAAAATGGCAAATTATATCACAGAAAGAAGTACAAAACTATAGTAGAGGGAAGGAGGGGAGGGAGATGAGCATTGTTTGAGAGGTACTCTCATCTGATTTGTTCAAAGGAGGGAACAATAATCTTAAGTAGATAAGCCTAACTAGCTCTATAGGTAGTAGGAGGGGAATGGGGAAGAAAGGGGAGGGTGGCTAAAAGGGAGGAAAGAAGCAATAAGAGGAAAGGGGAGTAAAAGGGAGGGGAGTCAAAAGAAGGAGGGGAAGGCTGCAGGAGGAGGGGGAGAAAAGTGAATACTATTGAGGAGGGGAAGGGAGACGGGAGAGCTAAAAGCACAAATGGTGGGAAAGAGGTTGGAGGGAAATACACAGATTGTAATCATAACTGTGAATGTGAATGGAATGAACTCTCCCATAAAACGGAGACGGATAGCAGAATGGATTAAAAGCCATAATCCAACAATATGCTGCTTACAAGAAACACATTTGAAATGGGGGGATACACATAGGATAAAGGTCAAAGGATGGAGCAGAATATATTGGGCTTCAGCTCATGTAAGAAAGACAGGAGTAGCAATCCTAATCTCAGACAAAGCAAAAGCAGAAATAGATCTAATCAAAAGGGATAGGGATGGAAACTATATCCTGCTAAAAGGCACCATAGACAATGAAGCAATATCATTACTAAACATGTATGCTCCAAGTGGTATAGCATCCAGATTCTTAGAGGAGAGGTTGGGGGAGTTGAAGGAAGAAAGTGATAGCAAAACTATACTAGTGGGGGACCTCAACCTCCCCCTCTCTGAACTCGATAAATCCAACCTCAAAATAAACAAGAAAGAGGTTAAGGAGGTAAATAAAACTCTGGATAAGGTAGATATGATAGATGTTTGGAGAAAATTAAATGGGAATAGAAAGGAATATACTTTTTTCTCAGCGGTACATGGAACATTTACAAAAATTGACCATGTACTAGAACATAAAAATCTCACAATCCAGTGCAGAAAGGTAGAGATAATCAATGCATCCTTTTCAGATCATAATGCATTAAAAATTACATGTAATAAAAGGCCATGGAAAGAGAAACCAAAAATCAATTGGAAACTAAATAATCTAATTCTAAAGAAGGGTTGGGTTAAAGAAGAAATCATAGAAACAATCAACAATTTCATTCGAGAGAATGACAATAGTGAGACAACATACCAAAACTTATGGGATACTGCAAAAGCAGTTATTAGGGGAAATTTTATATCTCTGAATGCTTACATAAATAAAATAGAGAAAGAGGAGATCAATGACTTAGGCTTGCAGTTGAAAAAGCTAGAAAAAGAACAAATTGATAACTCATAAATAGCACAAATACTTATTTCTCTCCATAAGTAGCTTCGCAGGAGAATAGAAAACTGTCAGTTTCTTAGAACTATGCTTAGACGTTTTTGCATAGAAGTCATGGACAGTTGTGTGACCATGGATTTACCATCCAGAGATGCTGATGCTCTCTGGACCTCTTATTTTTCAAGTGACAATATAATTATAATAACAAAAGCAATAATAGCAAAAATGATATAATATATGATCTCTTAAATTTCCTTTCAGTTCAACCATTATACGACTCTGGCCATTCTTAGGTTGATTATAATTCTATAAATATACTTTTAAAAAATTATCGAGACAGGATAATAATTCTAAAACCCAGCTTTCAGAAGAATCAATAGATAATTCTCAGCTTGTGGTCCATTTTGGTAGGATGGGGGCAGAGCTATTTTCTCTGAAGTTTTGTGCCCCCAAATTGGGTGAAATCCTATTAGTCAATTGGCAGCAAAAATGACCATTGTTTTATATAAACATATATATTCACTGAAGTGATTATGAAATGAGGTTATTTATCGATTTCTTTTCTGTCTGCCTATTTTTTAATTTCCATTTGATTTTCCACAGTTGTACCTATGCTTCACTTTTAAGTTCCATTTTGAGATCCTTCCGTTGTGAGTTTTTGTGTAGTTGTTTCTTTCTTAGGGCAATCACATTCAATTCACAGTCACCAAATTTCTGTTGTGTTCAAAGCACTTTGTTCACTGTTCATGGTTAAAAAGAAAGCAAATAGTCAAACAATCCCTGACCTCAAAATCCTTACATTATTATCATGTATACAAGTGGTGCTTAGGAAAAGTAATGCAGAGCATTTTAAAGAAGGAGAGAACAACCATAGGGACCAGATAAGGGTAATCTTAATAATTTTATAACATTAATGTGATATAATAAAACAGTATATGTATATGTATATATATATATGTATATATATATATGTATATATATATATACATATATATATATATATATATGCTATAGCATCATGTAATTTAAGAGCTCGAAGGGACCTCAGAGGGCCTCTAGTTCAATTCTCCCACAATTCTTCCACCTGGCAAGTTTCCATCAGGCTTATGTTTGAAAAACTAAACAAAAACACAAATACATTGTGTTATTTGGTTCACATGGTGATGTCTAAGTAGCCAAGTAAATAGAGCACTGGGCTTGGTGTCACAAAAATCTGAGTTCTAATGTGCCTTCAGATACATTACAATTCTGGGCAAATTACTTGACCTCTTTTTGCTACAGTTTCCTTAACAGTAAAATGGAGTTAATAACAGCACCTACCTCACAGAGTCATTGTTGGGATTAAATCAAATAACATTTTTAAAAAGTGGTTAGCATAGTGACTGGAATGTACTAGAAACTAATTCTATCATCCCTCCCCCAACTTTAATCTTCTTTCATAATCCATTTCAAGGACTGATCACGACCAAGCCTATTCCACTCTCAGATAAATCCAATCATTCAGATATTTTTCTTGCATGTTAATATTCTGCACATAGACAAAGTATATACAAAGTAATATGGAGTATTTTGAAGATTGAAAAAGTATTCTCAGGAGAAAAGTAAGGGTAATATCAATGTTATAATATTATATGTAAAATTAGAGTACAGTATGGTATTTGCTACAGTTTACATATGAAAGGTAGCTAGGTGGTACCACAGATAGAGCCTGGAATCAGAAAGACTCATCTCTCTGAGTTCAAATCTGGCCTCAGACACTTACCAGTTATATGATCCTGGGCAAATTATTCCAACTTTTTGTCTCAGTTTCCTCATCTGTAAAATTAGATGGAGAAGGACATGGTGAACCACTTTGTTATCTTTTCCAAGAAAATCAGAAATAAGATCATGAACAGTCAGACATAACTCAAACAACCGAAAACCAACCACAAAAATAATTATGTATTTCTTGCTGGGTGGGGGGGTGGTGCAAATGAAAAAATCTAGGCATTCTTCCATGGGAAAACCACTGAAAAATTTTGAAATAAGCATATTCCGCCTACATCTTTTTTTTTTTTTTTAAGTCATACATTTTCATTTGCTTCAGCAAATCCTCACGCGGAATGAATTTAAGGCCCCTTACCATGATGATTATCCCACTCTTGGATAATGACCGTGTAATGTATTTTTGAAAATGTAGAACCCACACCTAAACACAGTAGTGCACTTTATTTGTGTTAAGACCATCACAGTGTACAAGAGAATTATGGCTTCCTCACTCAACGAAACCTAAGATGCCATTACCTATTTTTGGTGAATATCTCAGGTTTTTTTTTTGTTTTTTTTTTTTTGTTGTTGTTGTTTTTTTTTTTTTTTTGGTTCTTATTTGTTAAAACTTCATTATGAAGGAAATGTCTTAGTAGAGAACTAGGTTTTTGATGAGAGGGGAGAGGAATGGAGACCAAGGGAAAATGTTCCAAGAAAGATAGCCCTGAAGAAGTGAGTGATGTCATAGGCTAAAGTATGGAATAGACACGTCAGGGATGGTGTGAAACGACTTCTTGCTCAGGAATAGCTAAGGCTAGATGATTGCTGAAATCTCTTCTAACTCTTAATATTCTGTGGTCATGCTTCAGGTCAAACCAACCTTCTATATACAGGCTCACATACAAGTCATCTTATTATGATACTTCATTAGTATGGGGGATATTATTGTATTCCATCACTAATTTTAGAATGATGTTCTGTGCAGCTTTGATACACATAAAGTCTATCTTTCATATTCACATGGAGCAGAGTCATGGCTTAGTGAAAAAAACAGCAAGTATGGAATCTATTCCTGTCTCTGACACATAATGGAACAGCCTTAGGCAGTTGTGGTATTCAGAAGCATTTCAGTCCCATTGAAAGCCAAAGGTCTGGTTTTAATTTTGGTTTAGCTAGCCACTGAAGGTCAGATGCCTAACTAGCTCCCCACACTTTCACAAATCTTCCTAAATGGGTTCTGCCTCACAGAAATGGGCCAGGAGTTTTGCGAGTACATCTTGAGACATGATGTTTTCAACACTTCATTGCCTGGCCCTTGATAAAAATAGAAGGGGCAAAGCTTAGAAAAAGTGAGAAAGAATAATGATGGGGCACAATAGAAAACTATTTCTCTTAGAGATTCTATGACTTACTGAAAGTTTTGAGTGAAAGATGCCACTCAGTTGAAAAATGTACACCTATTCATCACTGAAACACATTCTGAGAATCCAAGCTCATCTTCATTTCTATTTTTCTAAGAATCTCTCCTGAATGAATGAATAAGATAGTGAAAGAGGATCAGAGATCATTTAGCACCCGGGACTCCCAGAGAGAGCAGAACATGTTGTGTTATTTGGTTCACCGGGTGTTCCTTCATAACGCACACTTCATAAATTGCCATCAAGACAACCTCAACCCCTGCCACGAGAGGGGAAAAAATGTTTTCTCATGCTGTCAGCTTTGAGAAATGATTGCAGCAATGGAGAAAACAACAACAGCAAAGACTTTTTAATATCAATCCAACAACCCCAAAGCAGTTTTAAGTATACCCCTTCAATTAGATTTCAAATTATTAAGATTTCATCCAAGTTTTGCATGAGATGATGTGTAACTATTAGATTCTTTACTGATCATTTCACAGTTTCAAAAGAAAATGAAAATGAAAAAGTCTGCTTCAATACAGGTGATAAAATCATAGGAGGATATTGTTAAGGTTCAATTTGCACGATTAGGGAAATACTCATATCAATGTGGTTCATTCATTCAACATTTTTTAATAACCTACTCTGTGCCAGAGATGGTGTTAGACCCTCAGAATACAAAGGCAAAAAAAAAAAAAAAAAAAAGCAAAACATGCCCTGATCCTCAAGAAACTTATATTCTTTTGAGTGGGGTTATGGAGAAACTTGAATCCATTCACATACTGTAAGATTTCCATGACGGTTCTTCATTTTAGATCCATTTGCTACTTTGTTTCAAAGTATCAAGGAGTGAAACATTCCTTTATTCTAAATAAAAAATTGGCACCACAGTCTTTGTGAAGACATATTCAATTTAGGCATATTTATCAGATTAAGAGGAGCAAAAAGTCTGTGGTGAGACAGATCTGCCTTCCTTCCAGGACTAGATTTAAGAAGAGTCATCTTCAAACCTAGTCTCAGACACTTAGTTGTTGTGTGACTCTAGGCAAGTCAACTAACCCTGTTTTCCTCAGTTTCTTAAACTATAAAATGAGCTGGAGAGAGAAATGGCAAAATACTCTAATATTTTTGCCAAGAAAACCCCAAGTTGGTTTGTCAGAAGTCAAACACAACTGAAATTACTGACAAACCACAAAGCTTGTACAATAGTGAGACTGCTGTGTTTATCCAATCAAGAATTGTCCTTTTATTTTCTTTGGATAAATCCATTATATTATTAGAGTCTCTCATAAATGTTTTCTTTACATACATGTGACTTTGATCAAGATTCTTGTAGGAAAGCATAATATTTCTGAACATTAGAGGATTACTCAGGGTGAGGGTATGTCTCAAATCTAGGTTTTAGGGCCCATGTATGACACATACCCTTCATGTAAAAAAGAAATTGTCCTTGTAGAGGGAAAATAATGTGATAAAGTCTTACGCTCACTCCAGTATGTCACAATATTACATAAATGCTGTAACTTGTATTGACAGCATCTGTTACTTGTTCTGGCCCCAGAGGGTGTCAAACTAAGTATAAATTTGAAAATGCAAATTTTATGGCTTCTTCTTGAAGCTAAATTCTCACATTATACCTGGAATCATGAATAAATTCTACAGATTCATACTTTTCTCCTCTTATTCTGATCATTAATCCCCACTATTCGAGGAAAAAAATAAGTTTCACTGACTATATTTGTATATATTTTTCATATGTATATATCTTGATATTCGACTAGATGTAAGTATAATAATGATAACAAGAAGCCATGGACAATGCCATTGCCTTAGACTCAGGAAGACCTGTATTCAAGTCCATCGTTGGTATCCACCATTCCATGTGTGAGCAACCTGCAGAGCTGGCAGCTACATGCAAGGCCTTACGTCTGGCCTTTTGACTGAATAAAATTTTAGAGAATAAATCCTTTTATTTAGAGGATTTGTTCTGTGAAGTTTGGATTCAGTCAAAAGGCCACCCTTGAGGACCTAGAGGGCTACATGTAGCCTCGAGACTGCAGGTTCCCCACTCCTGTTCTATCCCTTTGCCTGTAGATCCCAGGTATCTCTCTGTCATTATAAATTGTAGGTAATTTGTTGATGCTCCTTCTTAGAGCAACTTTCCACTACAATGAAATCAGAGCTAGACAATGAGGATAAATGAAGAAGTTGGAAGACCTAGAAGAAAGGCCGAGATTCTTCAGGCTTGATACACTTCCTTGAGGTGGTTTACATCATTTAACTCTTTCAGATCAGAAAGGGGTCATTAAATACCAGGCAACAAGAAATAATTATTTGTGATTATATAGTGTTTTGAAGTTTAGAAAACACCTTCTTCAAGGCACTTTTACATGATTGGTATTATGTGGTTTTCTTATGCCTATTTTATATTTGAGAAATGTGAGTCCTAGAGAAAGGAAAAGGCAAGGCTATTCAATCAGAAACAGATACATAGATTGTTTTTGATTCTGGGTCCAGTAATCATCCAATTACACCATGACAGTTCACCAACAAAATATCTAACCTTAAACTGCCATGAAGTTTAATAATAACAAAAATAATCATTATAATAGCTTGCAGTCATACAGTGCTTTTAGGTTTGCAAAGTAGAACTTTACAAATAATTCTCATTTTACCTCCTCAATAAGCTCATCCCCATTTTACAGATGAAGAAACTTAGACAGACACAGCTGATATGATTTGCCTAGGGTCAGATAGCTAATAAGTATCTGAAGATAGGTTTGAATTCAGATCTTCTGGATTCCAAGTCATGTGACTTATCCAGTATATGGAACCATCCAGTTGCCTCTGGGTGAAGGGCAATTTTATGGAAAAAAGATTTGACTGATGTGTTGAGCCTGAGAGGGCACAACTCAGAGCAACACAACAAAATGCAGAGAGGCAGAATTTGATTTAAGATTTACAAAATAGTCCTTTACAATAATAACTGTCCAAAAGCAGAATGTGAATTTGATTTCAGCAAGGACTGTAACCTTTGTTGGGTATGTGGTAGTTGGGATACTTCTCTGTTACATGTTTAGCTATATGGCCTCTGGGGACCTTTTATTTATTTTTTTGTTTCTTTGTCTCTGATGTTCTGTGCAGCTACTATCAAACTCTTTTCCATTCCATTTTCCAATATTCCAATTTCTACATGTATTATTGATCCCATGGGCTATTCCTCTAGGCCTCTAACATCCCATTTGATCTCACTAGTTTTACCTCACCTGTGCATCCTGCAGTCTTTCTAGAATTCTTGAATTGGAACTCAAGAATTGTCCTTCAAACATTTAATAGTTGTTTGATGATGAACAACTCATTTGGGCTCTGGGGAACCTCATTTGCTTTATCTGTGAAATGGATATACTGCTTAAACAACCTAGCTCATGGAGTTGTTGTAAGTTATAGATAAGCCCACATATGTGAAATGTTTTACAACCCTTAAGTCATTGTGCAATTTTCCAGTCATAATTTTAATTATTATACTAATATTCTTAAAGCATATCTCTGATCCCATGATTCTCAGAGGTGAGAAAACCTACTTAATCTACCCAATGAGTAAGTAAAGGTTATATTCCTTCTGGTTTAGAATATAGCCCTAAGGGGCAGAGCAAAGATGGAGGAGGAGTCAAAATAGGGACATCCTTGAGCTCTCCCCTAAAGCCCTCCAAATACCCATAAAAAAAAAAAAACTCTAAACAAATTATAGAGCTACAGAGCCCACAAAATGACAGAGCGAAACAAATCTCCAGTCCAAAATAACCTGGAGGGTCAACAGGAAGGGTATAACTCACTGGTTCAGAAGCTGAGTGCAGTCCAGCTTTGGCCATGCCAGCAGAGACAGGGCTAGAGCAGGACTCAAGGGACTAAATCACTGGCAGGTATGGCAGTTTCCAGACCTGCAAATGCCAAAGATAGCATCAAAGGTCAGTGGGAAAATTCTGTGGGACCTAGGTGAAAGAAGAATGCCCTGTTGGGGTCTGTCCCCAGTCCCAGGGTGGGGAAGGTGGCGGTGGTGTCAGCAGCAGCAATGGCTGCTTCTTGAACTCTGGGCCCACAGACTATGAGGAATAGATCAGCTGATACAAAACCCCTGACAGTACACCCAACCTCACTCCCACTCTGACAGGAAGCAGAGACCTGCCTTAACAAAGGGTTAAAAAATCAAGTATTTAACTGAGAAAATGAGCAAAGAGTGTAAAAACTAATTCAGACTATACAATATAGAACATAGCACCAAATTAACATTTCAGTATTATGTACCATATATGTGTGTGTACATACACACACACACACACACACACACACACATATATATATGTATATATATATATATATATATACATATATATATATATGTGTATATATATATATGTATATATATATATCTCAAATTGTACTGATATGAATCTAGGGCCAAGCTGGAGTCAAACTACTCTGCAACAGCCCATTGGTCAATTTTCAATGGAAGCGTTTATGTCTCTGAAATCAGCAAATGCTACAAACCTAGTTATGGTTTATTATTTTGTGGATTAATTAGACTGAAGAAAGTTAAGCAGAAAATTTTAATAAGGTAGATTAAATTAAAGGAATATTGGATATACTTTTCCCCCTCAGCCACAAGGAGTGCTGGTTGTTAAACATTTACCAACATACCCATGTGTACAACTCAATCAAACTAGAATACCTGGTCTTCCCTAAACACAAATTTTACCTATCTGAGATTGCTCCAATTAGAATGGGAGCATGTTCATAGCAAGAACTGTTTGTGTTCTGTTTACATCCCCAATACTTAGCAAAATCCTTAGCACATAGTAAATATTTAATAAATGATGACTTGTTCAGCCATCCATCTATCCATTCACCAATTCGTTCTTGTAGTTTGAACTGGGCGACCTCTATGATCCCTTCTTACTGTGACATTCTGTCATTCTGTAATTGCTACCCATTTCTCTAAAAATACATCGGCTCCCTCTCTCCTCTGAGTTCATATTGGACATGATTTGCACTGCTCATGACATTTATTATATGGTTCTTTGTATTATAGCTACCTGTTTTGTCTCCCCTATTCCAATCAAATTTCCTGTTTATAGACAACGTAAAAATATGTGAGCTGTTCATCTAGTGATTGGAAAGGACTCCTAAGGAAGACGCTACATGCTTAACTAGCACTCAGGCTATATCAAGAGAACAAGTGGCCTCATACATTATGGGATGTGGAGAAGAGTTACACACAATCTTATGGCATGCATAGGTTATGCCCTGAATCACTAGAAAGAACACTGCATAAAATTCAGGCAGGATCATGGAGTCACTCAGGAACTGGTACCTCTTTTTCTACATTTCTTGATGGCAGAGAAAAAGATCACTAAGTTGTACGTCACTCATAAATATTAAATTTATCAATTGAGTTAACTCATTTAAAATGTAAAATCCTTGAGGGCAAACAAAGACTGTCCTCCAGACATGGCACAGTACCTAGTGAGAGCTTAATAAATTTATTGATGGGAAGTTGCCTTGTCAGCTTTAACGAGTCATATAAATACTCTCAGTGACTACAAGTCCAGTACTCTATCCACTGTGCCTTTTGTGTATATGATATGGATGGATGGATCTATGCATATATGCATGTATATGTATATATACATATACATATAGACATAAGCACACACATATATTATCTTTTACATAAACAATTACACAATCAGTAATAAATCTATTAAGATAGCAACAGATTTAGCTTTATGACCAATTGAACTTCAGAGTGTGAAATGCAATAAATAGGCAACTCCAAAGGAGTTATTGATGTGACAGTATTCCCTCCAAAGGGGCAAGAAAGTCCGAAATAAGTTGGATAAAACTCTTCTGGTAAACTCATGGAAGGACATGGGTTAAGAGATGTAGAGGACAGTGAGTCACTGAAATGTAAGATAAGAATCTCTAAAAATCTTATGGGACCGCTGTCATAGCCAGTGTGTGAATGTTTGTAATATTCAATCTTCATAGTTTTTAGCAAAACGACCTTCATTAATATTGAATGCCATATGAAGAGTGCTGCATATATATCAGTAAAGTCTGAGACACCATGGTATACTTCCTTATAAATCTGGTTCTTTTAAGAGAAATTACAATCAATAAATTAAGAGGGTGGAACAACATGGTTACATAATGATGGCACAGCTCTTTTTGAAGAGCAGAATGATCAGAAAATAAGAGAAATTCATGGCATGTGAGGTGTCTCCAAAGTATATTTCATTCAAATGCAGGATAGAACTTCAATTTAGGTACTATCTTTTATATTTACTTGTTAATGTTCTATGGAATCAATTTACTCATGACAAATATTTAAAAAATACTTTTTTCCATATTCTTTTGTTAATATATCTGTGATTTCACTGCTATAGGGAAGTCTCAGCTAAAAATTCCTTCTGCAAATGAGGGATCAACATCTTCTTTGCAATTTGTAAATTTAAGTGAGCTGCTTGGAGGATAGGGTCAAATAGAACGTAGGGTTGCATGGTCAGTGTGTGAGAGATTGGACTTAAGACCAGGTCTACCTCAGAGACCTGTTGTCTTTCTATCACAGCCTTGAAATTACAGGGAGTAAGACTGGATCAGTGATGATTTTGCTTTCCTTCTGTTTTGGTTTTTTGCTTTGCCATAGAGAATACCAAGGTAAGGCAACTTCCTTTACCAATACATGTTTCCACCTTTCACAATTTATAGTGTTAAGAATTGCCTGGGGCAATGAGAATTTAAATGGGTTTCCCAAGATCATACAGACTGAAATATAACTGGAACCCAGGTCTTCGAGATTGGGGATCATCTCTTTATGTGCTACTTCTTAATGAATGAAAGAAAAAAAAGCACATGAATTAATTAAAAATAGATTTATTAAGTGCTTGTACTGTGCAAAGTATTGCACTAACCTCTGAAGAGACATAAAGGAAAGTTCGATAATCCCTAATTTCAAAAAACTTACATTCTAATGGGGGAAAACACCCATATGGAAGTTCATGTTGCAAGTCAGATGAAAAGTTCCCATGATTTGGAGGATGCAGTAGTAGGATAATGAATTTCTTCTTTATTGGTATTTCTGCTGTTTGTGATTATGAGTCATTTGATAATACCAAGAAGGTTGGAGGCAAGAACTTTCTTTTCTAAATCTTTGCTAGTATGATTGTAGCATGGTCAGGTTCAATTTCCATAGGGGATGGTTCCCTAGATAATGAGTGTGAGTATTGAGCTGGACACATTGCTATTTCCAAGGCTCCTGTGTTCACGATTCTGAGCTATCTCTACCAAGATCTGAAGGGAGATGGCAGTCTAGATGGTGGTAGTGGTTTGATTTGGCTGTCATATGTTACCTCCTGTCTCTGGTAAAATATATAATGGTCAATAAATGGATAATAGAATATACAGTTCTTTAAAATTAACAAAACACTTTTGAAACATCTCAATTGACTTTCATAACACGTCTATCAAGGTAAGTATTGTAGGTATTCTTATCACCATTTTGCAGATGAAAAAAATAAGATTTGGAATTATAAGGACACCCATCTGTGGACAAACTGCTGGTAAGCATCAGATACAAGACTGGAAAGTGTCCTCTTTTGAATGAATATAGTGGGAAAGTGTTGGAGTTATTCTTCATCAGCAACACACCAGGGTGTAGAATAGACTTTAAAATGGATTTTCTATTAAATAATAACAGAAGTTGACATTTCCCATATATAATACTTTAAGATAACACATTACATATACATATAAACACATATACATATACATATATATAGTTAATTTGTCCTAATCAACAAACCAGACATATTTCTCTTTCCTATTCTAATCCCTTTTCCTTTTGGATGTAGGACACTTCATTCTCGCCAAATGCTCTTAAGGCCATAGCAGTCAAAGGAGAAATTGAATTTGATGATACCTATTCATACATGTGAGAATCATCTGAAGAAATAGATACAGCTAGAGCCAAGCAAAATGTTATAACCCAGTAATAACGTATTCTTCTTTGAAATATTTGAGAAATTTATTTCTCTTCAAGTCTTGATTACAAAGAAGGAACAAACCAACTTTTTGCAGAAAACCAACAGAACTTTCTTTAAATCATGGAAATCTAGATGAATCAACTTAGACTTGAATTTCTCAAGGTTCTGACTTGTTCAAGATGGCTTTAGAATTTACCTGGTACCACTTATATGACCTGATGCTGAGTGAAGGGAGCAGAACCAGAAGAACATTGTACACAGTAACAGTCACAATGTGAGATGATTGGTTTTGACAAACAGCCCTTCTCAGCAATGCAAGGACCTGAAACAATTCCAAAGGACTCATGATGGAAAATGCCATCCATATCCAGAGAAAGAACTATGGAGTCTAAATGCAGAGCAAAGAAGACTTTTTCTTTCTTATTTCTTATTTCTTCCATTTATCATAATTCTTTTATGCAACATGACTTATATGAAATTGAGTTTGATAGGAATGTATGTATAGAGCCTATATCAGATTGCATGCTGTCTTGGGGAGAAAGGGAGAAAGAATTTAAAACTTATGGCAGTGAATGTTGAAAACTAAAAATAGACTAATATAAAAGAAGTTTAGAACTAGAAAAAAAAATAAATTACCTGGGACAAACAACTCCTCTATCTATACCTCCAAACTGATATTAACCAGCACATACCTGTCAAGGTTGTATAGTTATAACTGCTAGCATAAATGTAAAGGATGATTCCATGCGATGCCTTGTTAATAATAAGCAGGCTTTATAATAAGTCTGGGTCATTCGGGGCTAAATGACAGGTTTGGAATTTGAATGTTATGAATTGGTAGGAGATCAATCTTGATAAGATTCATGAGATAGTTTTTCAAGTCATCATTTCGCTTTGAGTTGTAGGGCCAACCACAACCTGCCAGAAGATCTAAATAGACTGCTGTAGGTGAGCAGGTCTGTTCTTTAGAAGAGTGGCATGCATTGACCTTCTTAATATTCTACTCATACAGAGGTTTATCCTCCATGTCCATTGTCTCTGTATGTCTAAGTATGTATTGGTTGCTATATGTTTTCTCTAAACATTTGTCCTTAAATGTTTTTTCTAAAACTAGTAGAATTCTTGTTTTTCTTCAAGTCTCAACGAGCTTGGCAAGAAGCCTTTTTCATTCCTAGTAGCTACTAGTATACTGAGATTATCTTATACTTATTATTCGCTGAATTTTTGTTAACATGGTTTTTTTTTCACCAATTAGCATGGAAAATTTTTGAGTGCAAGGACTGTTTTTGCCTCTGCTTTGTATCTCCAGTATTTAGTAGACTGTTCAGCATATCATGCCAGATCAGCACTTGTAAACTGATTGACTAAATTTTAGTGCTTTGTGGTTTTATAAAAGCATTACTTTCTTGGTCTTTGAGATAAGTCACATTGCTTTAATTAATTTTCCTTAACATAAAAATTAAATGCATAAGACTCAGGTCGCTTGTTTAACAGGTTTTCCTGGGTCACAGAGTCATAACCTATCGATTTCCTGACTTGTATGGGGCAAGAATCAGCTCTTTCACAGAGAGAGTTAATTGAGCCACTGGGTAATGGTGGTCCCCAGGTAACACAATAATACTACAGCTCCAGTGATTTTTCTTCTTGTTCTAGTAGTTAATTAAAAAAAAAAAAAGACTTGTGTGCTACATCTCTTCTGTGGGGATCCAGGGACCTTCTTATTTCACACTTAAACGGAATAGTCTTTCTTAACTATCTACAGAAAAGGAAACTCTTTAATTCTCTCCCCTCCCCATGTCAGCTCTTAAAGGATGTATGATGGCATGGTTTCGTTGAGGGCAAAGCATACTTTCTGCAAATCTTCCCTGCTGCTATCCTTAACCATACACATCGGAGTTGGTGGCTGCTAATTTCTCTTTAATATGAAATGGGATACAGTGATAATGAAGGAAAAAACAGTAAACATTTGGGGAACGATTAATAAGGAGCCTCAGCTGCCTGCAGACCATAGTCACTAGGAAATAGAATTACAATATTTCTCTTAAATCTTTCCCTCTTTTGAATGGAGGAGAGACAAAATGTAAAAACAAAAGCTTAAGAGGTGTTTTTGTTGACAATTTCAATTGTTGCCACATCTTTAGGATTCCATTTGAGGTTTTCTTGGGAAAGATACTGAAGTGATTTGACATTTCCTTCTCCAGTTTACTTTACATAGGAAGGACTGAGCCAAACTGGATTAAGCAATTTGCCCAAGTGTGTGTCTGAGGACAGATTTAAACTCAGGAAGATGAATCTTCCCAATTCCAGTCTACCACTCTATCCACCCTGCCACCCAGGAGAGGACTGTTCTTTCACCTGAGAAAGAGAAGGGGAAAGGAGGGTATCAAGAAGATATTGATGTTTGTCAATGTCTACAAAGGTTCTAGGATGAAGAGTGGGGCCAAAGAGTATTGGGTTTTACACACTGCATCCAGTAACAATGGTAAAGTTTATTCAATCATGTTTCGTGGTTACAGAACTGCTGGGGAAGGAGGGGAAGGAAGAAGAAGAAAAGCAGGGCAAGAGGATGAAGAATGAACATGCACATTGGAGCAAAATGATTGTCAAAGAGATGAGTAGAGAGTTGAAAGTGAACTATAATATCTGGTGTTTTGTTCTGAACTTAAAATAAGGGTCTAGAAAAGGCATTAAAATTAATAAGATCAGTAGGACCCTAGTTATAAAGCTTCTCGAATGTTGCAAGATGGTTTAAGGAAATGGACACGGGGTACAGAGTAAAATGAGGCTTAGTAACTTCGACTTTCTTGAGATAGTGATCTAAACAAGACAATCATCAATTAGGGAAGTGGAACCTTATAATATAAGGTCCTTTTTTCCTTCTTTCCTTCTTTCCTTCCTTCCTTCTTTCCTTCCTTCCTTCCTTCCTTCCTCCCTTCCTTCCTTTTTTCTTCCTTCTTTCCTTATTTCTTTCCTTTCTTCCTTTCTTTGTTTCTTTCCTTCATTCTTCCTTTCTTTCATCCTTCATTTCTTCTTATCTTCTTGCCATCTGTCCTTGCTTCTGTCCTTTTAATCTTCTACTTATTCTTCCTTCCTCCCTTTCTTGTTCACTCTCTCCCTCCCTTCCTTTATTTTACATTTTATTTTCTCTTTTTCCAATTGCCCTTATCATGAAAAAATAACAAATAGTTCCCTCATAACAAATATCTGCAAGCCAACATAATAATTTACCACATTGACTATGTTCCAACATTCCTGTCTCATACTGGATTTTCAGTCAATCACCTTTCTGGCAAGATGTGGGTGGTATGAGTAATCTTCAGTCCTCTGGACTCGTGATTTATCACTGCATTAATTGTATAGTTCTAATGTCCTTCAAAGTTGTTTTTCTCTATAATTTTGTTATCATTGTGTAAATTGTTTTCCTCGTTCTTTTTCCCTCACTCAGATCACAGAATCTTCCCCAGTTTCCTATGAAACTATTCATTTCATCATTTCTGAAATTATAGTGATATTAAGTTATGTTGCTATCCACAATTTCCTTACCAAATTCCTCATAACTTGGACAACCCCTTAGCTTTCAGGTGTCAGTGAATACAAGGCTTCTATAAATATATTTCCACATGTGGTCACTTTTCCTCATTCTTTCATCCCTTTGGGCCTATTAATAATACTGTTGAGTCAAAAGGTATACACAGTTTGGTGAATTTTGGGCAATGGTTCCAAATCACTTTCCAGAATGGCTATATAAATTTATAGATCTAACAATAATATATTGGAATATCTGTTTTACTTCAGCCTCTGCACTATTTGTCATTTTTTAGTCAGTTTTGACAGCCTTGTGGATGTGAGGCGGACCATTATTTTTTCTTTAATTTGAAAGATTGTAAATTTCTCTATTGAAGCATGATGTTTGGCAAGAAATAAAAGGCCAGGGAGTAGACAGTAAAGTGTTATTATGAAGATTAAATGAGATGAAGTATATAAAGTGTTGTGAAAACATTGCAGTTCTAAGCATTATATATATATATATATATATATATTCTCATATTACATATATATATTTCTTATATATATAAATATACATATTAAAATTGCCATGTCATTATTTGGTTATACTGACATTTATAAAGCTCGCACCAATAGAGTTATTCCCAGAGTTCATTAGACATGTCTTTAAAACTAATTGTCTCTGAAATATTTGTAGAAATCAACCTACTTTGGGTTGAACTATTTCAACAGTTACAAAATTATGTAATATTCTACCACCAAAGGATTAGTGCAGTAGGTTTTGAAATGGGAGAGATAACTTTACACTGATCCCACACCCTTTATCTTTTGTACCTGATATATTTGCAAAATGGCTGGTTAGGATAAGGTCTGTAACCAGTTGGCAGGCTGATAAAATAAAATCCAAAGAGCTAGGCATGGGAAATAGAGTTCACATTCTTCAATTGAATGAATGTGATGTTATAGTTGGTGTTGATGTTTTCCTCTCACTCTCATCAGCAAAATCTTCCTGCCTCTCCCTGTGAATAGTGTCTAAAGAAGTCAAGGAGATGGTTGTTGGGTACTTCCAAAGGTCATCTCTTGATCTGTGTTGAACTCAGCGAGCTCTTTATTTGTCATGGACAAATGTTAATTATTTATGATTTGCACATTAGCAAATCAGAGACAGAATTTTAAATTGGGAAATTTCAATTGGATAATGGGGGAAAGCAATTTTAATTTGAATATTTGATAGTTACCCACACTTTTTGGTCACTATAAAGCAGCTTTATTTCTAAATGCAGGGACTTAAAACCACTATTTTTTTTAAATTTATGCTAAAACTATGCATTTACTGTTTCCCTGTTACAATGAGTTCATTGAAATCATGATTTTCTTTTTGCTTTTTCTCTTTATTGCCAGCAACTAGCATATTTCCTAGCACATAGTAAGTGGCTGTTGATTGATCGGTGCTAATTCTCCACTAACATCTTCCTCTTATTGGTCATGGTGGTTGTGACAGCACAAGGTAAACTCTGTCTGACAATGTTCTAATATGATCAGATGACAAGTTATCTATCATTTAATGACCAGGTTAGTATGTCTAGCAAGGCTATAGAGTGATAAGCATCTCACCACCCCAACTCACAAAGGGCATTTACTAAGGCATAGAAGGTTCATGATTGCTGTGTAATGGATAGAGTGCTTGCCCTGGAGTCAGGAAGATCTGAGTTAAAATCCAGCCTCAGACACTCACTAGCTCTGTCACCCTGAGGAAAATCACTTTACCTATTTTTGCCACCGCATTTTCCATTATAAAATGGAGGTGATAATAACACTTATTCCCCAGGGCTGTTGTGAGGATCAAATTATTTGTAAAGTGCTTAACTGTTTGATATGTAGTAGTTGCTATGTAAATCTCAGCTATTATTATTATTATTTTTATTATTATTCATTGGAGGTAAGAGTATCCTCTCTGATTAAAACATATATATATTTAATTCTGAAGTAAAAGATAGATTGAAAAGAGCACCTCATCTTGATATTTTTTTCATGTGTTGGGTTAACACCGTTAAGGACTTGACATGAATGTGTAGGAACCAGAATGAATCATCAAGTCATTCAGTTGCAAAGGTCACATAGTTAATTCTTCTGTCTCTAAGCAGAGCTATATTGAAATTAACCCAGACAAATAGGTCTTTCTTAAAGGTTAAATATGTATGAATTCATATATAAACCCACAAAGCTAAGTGGAAGCTTGAGGCAGGTACCTGGATCATTGCAATAAGAAATCTCTACTTTGGCTCAATTATCTGAATATTTTAAGAAGTAGCTTGAGGGCCTAATTTATTTAGTTAAGAGACTAAATTCTCATTTCCCTTTTCATTTATAGTAAAAGAGGCAATGGATGGAGAACTAGCTTTGAAAGTAGAAAAAAAAAAAAAAGAACATGGGTTCAAGTCCTGTCTGTGATATATAGTGCTGTTCTGATATATAGTAACTGTTTAGCCTTAGACAACTCACTAACATCTAAATGGGTCATCAACTTTCTAGGACTCTAAACTGGAGAAAAGGTTCCAGCAGTCTACATTGGTAGAAGAAATTTTCTTAACTGGGGTTTTGCTACACCAATGAAATCACAGGTCTAGAACCTATTTATTTACCCTTTTTTCATATGGTATTACAACCTAAATAAGGTTTTTTTTTTTTTCTGGAGTTTGTTATATGGAAAAGGAAAATGGTCTATATTTCATAAAGCTTTTTCTAGTTAATTCTGGTCCCTCTCTATCATATATCACTGAATATTTTATACTATCTTTAATTTCTTTCTGACAGCAGATTGTTCTAGATCTTGACATTTATTCTACATTATGGGAGACACAGAAATCTCACTGAGTTTGAAGTCAAAATCTTACGGTTAAAGGATTTCAGTTCCAATTTCAACTTGACAACAAAGTGCTTGCGTGAACTTTCTACACCTCAGTATCTAATCAGTGAAAAAGACGATTGTAATATGTGGTCTCAAAAGTTCTTTTTATCTCCAAATCTGTGATCTAATGTCCCTGTGAATCCATTTCTCCATCCGAAATGGACATATCGTAAGAACACAGAATTCAGAAATGTAGGAGAATTTAGAGATCATATAGTATAGAAGTCCTTAACTTGGGTTCTCTGGGAATCTTTTTTTTTATGTGTTAATAACGGACTTTCAATGTAACTGGCTTCCTTTGTAATCCTATGTATTTTATTTTATACATTGGAAAACGTTATTCTGGGAAGAAATCCAGAGGCTTTGCCAGATTAGCAATTGAGTTAAAAAAAAGTTTAAAAACTTCTTTTCTAATCTAAACGCTCATCTTAAAGAGGATGGCATTAAAGCCAAGACAGGATAAAAGACTAGTGCAAAGCCACAGTGAGCTGCAATGCAAATATTGATACAAGGGCCCCAGAATCATCATCCAGGAACCTTTCCCACTACAATATCTGATCTCTCTTTGCCATTTGAATATCCTAATTCCCTAAATACTCAGACTATTCCAATAAGTAGATGGGGCTATTAGCACCACCCCCTACAAAAGCTGCATTAAATATATTGAAGACATAGACACTAAAAATTTTGTGTAAGTACATATGTATATGTGTATATGTATACATATATGTACATGTGAGTATGTGTATATACATATATGCACATGCAGATTATATATGTATATGTACATATATACATATATATAATCTCTGTGTGTATTGTATGTATGTATTTATCACAATTTTTCTAACACACTAGTTTGGAATGTAGACTCAATTTTCTTTAATCCTTTTGTCTGGTAGACAATTGATCAATAGATGATCATTTCTTGCAATATTTCAATTCAAATGAAATTTTATTATTATTATTATTATATTCATGGAATTATTTTTGCTGGACACTTATCAACAGCATTCCAGTAACTAACATAGAAATTAAAAGATAAAGGGAATTGTTGCCTCATCTTCATTACTTATCCCACTTTCTGTCCCATAGAGATGGACAGCTATACATTACAAAGCCAGAACGAACTCATTTACGCTGTGTCCCTTACTCTGTTGTTTGTTTCCTTTAATGTAGTTGAAATGTAGGATGTGTCTCTACAGACCAAGTATAATGAAGCATTTGATGTAATTGGATCATTGCAAGTATATCATTTGCATAATTCAGGTTGTGAATAGAAGTTGCTTGAATACAGACACCATTTTCAGTTTCAGCTCCTCCCCCCATATACAACTTCATAAATACTTGCTGAATTGAATTGTTTGGAAGGACTTTTTCCCCACACTTGTATTGTGCATTTTCAGTTCCTTGATTACTTTTAAAGTGTGGTTTAAAGGTCATCACACATCTGGGGCAATTGCTCATTTTTGTTTCTTACTTTGTATTTTATTTAAATAAAATAATTTTTTACATTTGTTAATAATACAGATAAATCTCATATGATAAAATGATGTATTATATACAAACATTTATTGATAAAATCCTATATTATTTTCATATTTGTAAGACATAAAATAATAACCTTTAGCATTTTTTCTAAATCACTGAATCATATGAGCTTGTTTTGGGTGGCCAAAGAAGTGGCATCATTGATAGCATGGCTCTTCATAATTCTTTTTCTAATTAAATACAAATTGATATTTTGTTGTGATTTTTAAAATTAATTAATTTTTAGTTTGTGACATTCACTTCCATAAAATTTTGAGATTTGAATTTTCTTTCTCTCCCTTCCCCCTCCCCTCCCCAAGAGAGCATGTGATCTGATGTAGGCTCTCCATATACATTAATATTAAACATTTTTTCACACTAATCATGTTGTAAGGAAGAATAAGAACCAATGGGAATTCCTGATTCTTTTTATGACCTGAGATCTAGTCCTCTTCCTGCTCCCCATGGCCTCTGCACACATTCCAATCAAATTCCATCTTGGGAGCCTGCCACTAAAGGGTTATTATCTTCATTTGTCACTTGGCTCAAATTTTACTCTGGAGAAATTTGTAAGATAATGATTAGCTAGGGCTCATCATGAGGCTTCCCCAAATGTAAGTAACAAAGTCACCAATGGACAATAACCACACCAATAAATGAATGTATCATATGGGTATTATTATGAAACATCTGTTTTTTCACCCATCACAGAGAATGTATAAAACAAAAAGTTTCATAAGAGAACAATAAGTAACAGTAAGGGGAGGGGGGGGAACTAAAATAAAACATTCAAATATTCCAGTGCCCTCCAATAGAAGGTAGAGACACTTTCCCTAGAGTCTTTTCCCATTCTCCTTGGTACTTGTTACTATCTGATGAAGTCATGGAAATAAGACAGTTGAAGTTCCGATCTCTTGATAAACTTATTGAACATAATATGAAGCATGTTTTTATGCTTTCATCTGATCCCCTTTTGACGTTCTTAGTCATTTTCCAAAGAGGCTTTCAAGAAATCTTTTCTTTTAAGGATGTTTCATGCCCAAACCTTCAAACTGAAGAAAGCTCTTAGGAACACTTAAATATCATGTTAGAGACTGTTCTCAGAAACTTGAATCTGTGACTTGTGTTAAACTTAGGAAGCAAGCTACAGAAGAGGGATCTTAGAATAGGAAGTCCAGGAAACTGCTTTTCCTAGTCACTTGCCCAGGCAAATACAAGTCACTTGCCATGTCCTCTGACAAATTCCTGACATGAGGAAGGATGAACTCTATTCTCTCGAATCGCTATATTCAGACCTAGTGCACTAAGAGGGAAAAAGTTCAAGAAAAGGGGCAAGCTATTTCACAATTCAGTTTTATTGTCTACAGAGGGAAATGAGGCTATTGCATTAAGAATCCATCCCCTCCTGATTCTCAATACTTAGTCACTTTGAAGACTGCCCAAGTCACAGGGTGACATAAGAGACATTCCATATGTTCTCTCAATAAGGTGAATGGGCACGCATCAACACATAACAATCCATAAATAGTGCCCATCTGATGCATTACATTCTGTAATCTTATCAAATTGATTGAGCTACTTATTAAATGAAGTAGGTAATCTTCTGATCTCTCCCACTGTGCTATATTTTAGTAATATCCATTATAATAAATTTTTTCTATTCCTTTCCTATGGGAAAATTTCCTACATCAGATAAGTTTTCACAAAACTATAACAATATTAACAAAATAAAATTTCTATACATTCACATTTATGTATCCATAGGTCATCTCCAGTCATCCTGATGAATATATGGCCACTGGACCCAGATGTCTCTGGAGAAGAAAATGAGGTTGGTGACCTTGCACAGCCCTCTATCACTCAAATCAAAGTCAACTACAAGTCATGTCATTGTTTCCCTGATGTCATGGTCCTCTTCTAAAACAAAGGATAAACACAATGTATGCATACATCAAAAAGTGCCAGTTACATGGAAAGAATTAAGCTAGGCACTATGGATGCAAGTACAAAGGATCAAGCACTCCTTACAAAAAGCTTATCATCTAATGGGGATACAAATATATTTACAGCATACATCTATAACTAGCATATACAAATATGTAAAATATAGTTAAAATAAAACACATGTAGGTATAAATAAAAAAGTAGATTTGCATTTAGCTTGAGAGGAATGAAGATTGGAGACTGATTCCTAGGGATTCATGGGGCTATAAGGAATAGATATAAATGAGTTTCAGTGATTTGAGAGCTGGACCGTTGAATCTACTGTGGGATTTGTAGATAACACAAAAGATGATAGGAAGTCTCTTATGGCAACTAGAAGAGTGGATTTTTAGATCAAGTGTGAACATTGGAAGAAATTTGAAAAATAAAGATCCAAAAATCTTATAGTTTGCTATATGACCTTCTAATCTCTATTCCTGTTAACTCATCTTAAAGTTAAAAGTATCAGATTCAGTTTCATTCATTCTCTCTAGAAAATGGGTGTTTGTGTTATAAGCTTCAAACTAAGTACACATCGTCAAGACATGTTGACTATTTCTGCAGTTTTAGGATATATACATATAGATATTGAATGTATTATGTATTGAATGGCCTTGAGTGAAAGAAAGAAATAATCTGTCATTTACCATGTGGAATTAAATATTTAAAAATTCAGTTTCCAAAATAAATCATTTTTCTTTTATATTCAGAAATTAAGGAATTATTGGAGCCCATAATTATGAAGGAACTATAATTAATTTGCCAACAATGCTTTTATTTCTACCAACATTCAATTTTATTCTTTTAGAGTTTTACCTGTTTCAAGAGATATGACAAATAAAATGGGAGGAATTCACATCAAATTCACAACATTATTTTCTTTTTTCCTATTTATAATATTCTATTAAAAATAATAGAATCGATTTAAATATAATAGGGTCACAAAACCTTCCATGGAGTTTACTTTCTTTTATGAGCTGTATCCTTGAATTTGTTCAGAGTTTGGTAGTATGAAAGTCTTTGGGCCTCTATAAAGAAGGGGTGACCTGTGGGTAAGGACTTTAGAGTGTCAAGGAAATTCTTCTATAATTAAAGAGAAAGAAAACACAATTTCCATCAATCTGGATATGCAAGATGTGTTCAGAGAAACACAGAACAGATTGATTTGTACTGAAGACAGATCTTCAAAGCAGAACAGGAAAATGTAGTTGAAGAAATGGATTGGGATAATAGGTTTTTAATATCAGATTAAGGAATTTGGGCTTCATGCAATAATCCTATAGTTGTTGAAAGTATAGACCAGGGAGCCCCAAAGGTCTCTAAGACTCTTCTAGGGCAACTATTAGGTCAAATATTTTCACAATAATGCTAATACAATTGAATTTATAATACGGTAAATGTAGATACCACCTACAGAAATATTTTACAATGATTTTGCAGGTTATTATTAATATAATTGAGAACTGCCTCAAAAATTTTAGGAATGTTAAGAGGTTTTGGGACCAAAATATTTGAGAATCACTACTCTTGTAGGCAATATAGAGCCACTGAATTGAATCTTTCTGATTTAAGATTAATTTGCATTAGTGTTAGGAATTGATTAATCCCCTGCAAGTATACATGGAACGAACACACATGTTGAAGTAGTTGTGTTCAGTAGTTCCAATTTTAGAGGAAGAAACAATCATTCTGAGAATGTAGAATAATAAATTAATCAACAAGCATCTGTTAAGGGATACAAAAACAAAAATTAAGCATGGCTGTCCTCAAGAAACTTCAGTTTGAGGTACTAAGATTCAACTTTAATTATTATTAAATCACATTAAATGCCTATAAAGTTGCTGGTCCAGTGCTGGGCACTTAGGTAAAAAGAAAAAAAAAAGCTAAAAATGGAAAATGAAATGAATGCACAAAGAAACAAAACAGTCTCCAAATTTCACATCTCACAATCCTTTTGAGGTACTAAAATTTTGTTTTGCTCATAGAGCACTTTACCTTCTTTGATGTGGGCATGACACATTGGGTCATCCTGAACCAGCATTTCCCTTATCTCATAATCAATTTCAGATTTCTTCAGAGGGATCTTGAGAGTATCCTTGTATCATGTCTTCTCACCTCCATGTGAGTATTTGCCTTGTGTGAGTTCTCTGTAACAGTTGTGTGTGTGTGTGTGCATGTGCTATTTTGAAAACTTTTTTGTCATTTGAAAAACATGGGCATTTCATTGGAGTTGCATCTCTGAAGTAGAGCTCGGCCATTCATCTCTAAAGGACCTCATTGTCCAATACCTAATCTAGCCAGATGATCTTCAGAATCTTTCAAAGACAATTCAAATGGAAACAATTCTGTTTCCTGGAATGGCACTAGTCAACAGTTCATGTATCACAAGAATACATAAAACAATGAAGTCAACACAACAACTCTGTAGATCTTCAGATTAGTAGGCAGTCTAATATTTCTTATCTTCCATATTTTCCTTTGGAGCTACTCAAACAATGAGCTCCATCTGGCAATACATGTATCAACCTCATCATCTATGTGTACATTCCTGGAAACTATATTGCCAAGGTAATTGAACTTACTTACAGTATTCAAATTTTATGCATTTTATGTAATCTATGGGTGCATAAATGGATGGATCAGTGCTAACTGGCAGAGAATCTGTGTTTTCTTCATCATTATCAAACCAAAATTAGTATAGGGAGCAGAGAATCGATTCATCCTCAGTTGCATCTCAGCCTCAGAGGCTGCACCAAGTGCACAATGATAAACAAACAAAAAAAATCACAAACCAATTCTCCCCTGCTTTAGTCTTGGTTTGTAGCTGTTACAAATTAAATGATTTACCCTTGGTGTGGCAGCTGATCTTGATGTCATTTTCATCCTAGTTGAAGGTATCTGACAACATTGCTGAAAACATCATGGTACAAAACTTGGAAACAGCCACATAGCACTGCTTTACTCCATTACTGACTGGGAAAGCACTAGAGCATTTTTCATTATTCAGAATCTGTGTAAACATGCTGTCATGAAACTGCCAAACAACATTGATGAATGCTTCAGTGCAACTAAATTTTGTGATGATCTTTCACAACCCCCTATGCATGACAGTACCAAAAGTCTTGGTCACATCAATGAATGTCCTGTACAGACTTCTGGTCTGCTCCTGTTATTTCTTCTGGAGTTGTTGGGCAGCAAACACTATATTGACCATTTCTTGCTACTTTTTGAAACCAAACTGGCTCTCAGGCAGATAGTCATTTTCCAGGTGAAGTACTATTCCAGCAAAAGTCTTGCACTAAGGGAGACCACCCCCCTCCAACCCTGTAATTGTTATATAACAACCTAGTTCTTTTTACTAGCTTGTATACCCTGAGAAACTCTGTTTATAATCCCTCTCTCTAAAAGTTAATTCTATTTTTTGAAAGGCAACATGACATGGTGGATAGAAAGTCAGTATCATTGCCAAAAACACTTGACTTCAAGTCCAGTCTTGTTGGGATTGGAAGCTCAAATCCGTGTGGATGGTCTCGGGAGGGTAAAAGTGGGACTTCTAAATCTTAGAGTCTTACGAGGCCCTCCATGAACAGCGGGGGTTCGAGAAGGTCAGACTGAGCTAGCTCGGCTAGCTCGGGTATTTCCGCCTCTCCCCGGGAGATACGTGATGGGTGGAGTCTCCCTGCCCTCGAGATTGTCCCGGATTGGAGCACACCTAGTTACCTAACAGCACGGTATTGAGATGCAAACTGTGTGGCTGAAGGTTAAGTAGGATTGAGGAAGCCTGAAAGCTCTCTCTTAGCACGTGAGGAGCCAAGAGGACAGTAGGCTCCGCTCCTCTTCTTTCCTCTCTCCCCTCCCCCTCTCTCCCCGCTTGTACTTCTACTTCCAATCCCTTAAGCTTAACCTCCTTAGGAAATCTCCCCCTCTTCCTCCTAAGGAAGACCCCCCTGCACTTGTAACTAGACCCTGTAATAAAGCTCAACCCTTGTTCGACTCTGGAATGTCCTTTCTCTCATATGTGCATCCGGCGTGGCCAGCCGAAGACCTCGGAGGTGAGGTAAGAAAGACTCGGGTAGCCCAATACAGGCCTCTAGGCCTGGCACAGTCTGTGATATATATTTGGGGTTGTGGTGCTGAATTTCTTACTCTTCTTTGTTCTATGCAACTGTCTAAGACTAGGATGTGTCCACTTGTGCTGATGTCATGGATATTTTCATCTGGAAATTTCCTGCACTAAATAAATCATAGTTCCATGTATTATATTTCATATGCATTTATATCTTGTATCTTCTCCTCCTTCTCATGGAAGATAAGCTGTTTGAGGTAAAGTTTGGAGGTCATTTTTGGCTTTATAAACCCAGTGACCAACACATAGTGGACAATTAGCAAATGTTCATTGATTGATGGACTGATTTATTTGAGAAGAAAGTATGCTTTGGCTTTGGAGAAGGAATTGGCAAACTATGCCAGTGTCTTTGCCAAGAAAACCCCAAATGGGGTCACTAAGAGTTTGACATGACTAAAAAATTATTGAACGATATTTTGGCTTTCTTTCATCCAAGGAACTTTGGACTACCAAGAAAGTATCAGCTAGTCACATAAAATGAAACAGGAATATCAGAAGTGGAGAGGACTATTGAGGTCATTAGGTTCAACCTTTATCTGTGATGGAATGAGAGTCAAAAGATTTATGTAACCACAGGGAGATTTATTAGTTGGTTTGGACGTTATGTTCATAATTCCTTACTTCAATGAGACATTTAAGGTACAGATTTTTCTACTGAATTTTAATTAATTGATTTAAGTGAAATATTTAATTAGGCAAAATTCTCAAATTTAAAGATGAAGAAATTGTGGTCTAGAGAGATGAAATGATTTATCCAAGGTCACATAATCAGTCAGTGGTTGAGCCAGGAATAAAACTCAGGTCCTTTGACTTCATGAATTGTCCTCTATAAAGCAAAATAGAATTTCATTCACTTTCTTATATTTACTAGCTTTAAGAATTGCTTTGGTATATTAAATAGAGGTAGAGAACTACACTGAATAACTTTTGAAAATATGTTCAGTTTTGAATTTTACCAAGAGGATGAATGAGAGGAGTCAACAAGGTCAGGGCCCATGAAAGTCTGCCATCTGCTTATGAATTTAAGTAACTAGAAGAGTTTCACTATAGCAATTATCTATCACTATGACTCTCTTCCAGTATTAAAATGGCTTTTGGGTAGAAGAAGGATTGGATGTCTGCTGTTTATAGATTATAATGCTACAATATGTCTCACAACTCTCCCTTCCATCCACTCACACAGCTATCACCTGAGTACAGGTTCTCATCTCTTCTTTCCTGAACTCTTGTTACAGAATCCTAACTAGTTTCTCTGCCCCAGATTTTTTTTTTCTCTTCAACACTTCCTCCATATACTTGCCAAACAGATTTTCTTACAACATAATTTGAACCATGTCACTCCCTGATTTAAAAAAAAATCCTCTTTTTAGTAGTTCCCTCTTGCTTCTAAAATCTAAATTCTAAAATTTTTTCCTGTTAGGAATAGAGACTGTCTTTGGCTTACCTTTCCAGATTAACAACACATTCCTTCCTTTCATGCACTCACTTTATGGTACCGTCAAATTAGACTACTTGCTATTGCTCGTATGCACATTCCACCTTCCATCTCTGTGGCTTTGGATATGGGACACCATGTCTAGAATGCAGTCCCTCCTTATCTCTGCCTCTTAGAATCACAGGCTTCTTTCAAAATTCAGCTTATGGGTCATCCCCTACATCATGTTTATATCTCCTCAACTCCTAGTGCCCTATATAAAATTGCCTTGTATTTATTCTGTTTATATACATTATGCTGAACTTCATGTTGAGCTCCTTTTAGGGACGAACTTCCATAATTCTTTTTATTCTTGCTTTTTAATTCATTAATTTATTTGTGTTCAGTTTTATACAATCACTTCCATACATCTTTGATTATTTTTCACCTCCCTCCCCTACCTTACGGCCTCCCTCTCTCTCCCTCCCCAAGATGGCATGCAATCTTATATGGGTTCTACACATACAATCTTATTAAATACATTTTCACCTTAGTCATATTTCATAGAAGAATTAAAAATGAATGGAAGAAGCCATGAAAACAAAACAAAGCATTACACAAGAAAAAAAATGGTCTGCTTCATTCTGGGATCCAATTCCATAGTTCTTTCTCTGGATGTTTAAGAGCTAAGTCTACCAGAAAAATTTCTCACACACTGTGGTTGTTGCTGTGTACAAAGTTCTCCTGGTTCTGCTCCTTTCAGCCATCATCAGTTCATATAAGTCTTTCTAGGTCTCTCTGATAACTTCCATATTTTTCAAAGATTTTATAATTATATAAGATTTCCCTAGGATGTTAGCTATAACACTAATAAACTCAGTATCTTTATGCACACACACACACACACACACACACACACACATAAACACAGACATATTTATGAATATACACCAAGTAATTCAAGAGGAATAAGTGACAACCAAAATGGAAGACAAGAAGATATTATCTAGTTAGGATCCACTCCATGAATGACCATTTGATATCTGACAATTTGGGTTGCAATACTTTAATTTGTATTTGCTTTTAGGAATGAATACAGTTCATTTGTTACAAGAATATTTCATGTGGACTTTTTAGATTTTTCAATCCATAGGAATCTGGAAAATAGGAAATAGAGTATGTCAAGAAAAATTATATATTTGCTCAGGCAAGGACACGTCAACTTTAAATCATGCAAAAAATGTGAAGGAAGAAGAACTAAAAATCTTAGAAAATTTTGCTTGTCATCTTATTTGGAAGAGGTGTGTGTGTGTGTGTGTGTGTGTGTGTGTGTGTGTGTGTGTATGTGTGTGTGTGTGTGTATCTCTGTGTGTAAATTTCATCATATTTTTGTACTTTCCCTCACAATAAAATATTAACTTCATTGCATCAAACAACCAACAGATATTTACTAGTCTCCCACAATGTGCAGGGCAAAATGCTACAGTAAATTCTGGGAATAAAAAGACAAAAGGGAAATGTTCCTACCCCTCAAAGAGCTTGTATTCAGCTGGGGAAAACAACAAACATTTATCATACAAAATAATATAGAATAAATGTAAAATCAGAGCAAGGTAGTTTAATGAAAATGAACATTAGTAGATGATTGAGTAGAGATCTAGAAAGGTGTCATGTAGAAAGGGGTGCTTGGGCTGAGTACTGAAGGAATTGTTGGATTATATATAACCAAGCTAAGGAAGGAGTTAATCTCAGGAATGGGGATTGGCTGTTGCAAAGGCACATAGGTTGGAGATGGAATGACATCAATAATGAGAAATTTAAGAAAGCCATTCAAGAGAGAATATAGAATGTATAGAGGGAAGTATTATATAAGAAGCCTAGAAAGATAACATGGGGCCAGTAAAGAAAATTGGAGGCCATAATTAGTAGAGTAACTGGAAACTTGTGGAGATAACTTTGTTTTTGATGGGATAGTGTCATGATCAGACTTGACTGGCATCTGCATATTAAATGAATTGGAGTGGGGAGAGTCTTTTGGCAAGAAGCTCGATCCAGAGGCCTTTGCTATGGAAAGAGGTGCTAAGCATCTGAACAAAGTTAAACAGAGGATTAATTTCCCCTCCCTTCATCCCTCATCACCCATGGAATATCTGAAAATATTAAGAGAAGCAGCATTATCAAGGATGTAAATGCATACATAATTTTGAAGAATTTCTTTGGTGATATGCATTCATTGCCTTTCCTTCACACACGTTTTTGTTTTGTTTCATTTTTTTTTCTATTGAGGAGCTAGATGGTCTAATTCATTGCACATGGGTCTTGGAACCATGAAGTCCTGAGGTCAACATCCCTTTTGAACAATGAATAGTTCTGCATCTTACCCAGTCACAACGTCAATCAACCTCAGTTTCTTCATTTAAAAACATGGAGAAAAGAATGTATACAGTATCATGCATTCTTGTAAGGATCAAAGGCAAATGCATGCTCTCATGGAACCTTATGTCAGGTATAATTATTTTGATGATGACTTAGTGGCATAATGAGCACTCATTGTATAATGACAATGTATGATGAGCCATTTATGATGACGACAATATCTCCCTGTTTTTGGTGTACTTGATGTGATCTTTAATATAATATCAGACCATTCAATGTTAGGTCCTATTCAAATGAAGGGAAGTGATATACCTGACTTCTGGGTTGATAACAAGGGATGAAAACAATTGCTTTTATTTCCAATGAAGCTGAATAAACAAAAGATGAAACCACTTAGGAAGAGGTAACCAGTGCCTCAGTGGATAGAGCACTGGGTCTGAAGCCAGAGTGAGCTGAGTTTAAATCCAGCCTTATGAATTTACCAGTTGTGTGACACAGGGCAAGTCACTTAACTCTGTTTGCCTCAGTTTCCACACCTATGAAATGAACTGGAGAAGACAATGGCAAATCACTCAAGTGTCTTTCCAAGAAAACCTCAAATGCATGCACAGAGAGTTGGCTATGACTGACACAAAGCAACAACAGCAAAAAGAATCCATTCAAGTCTCTTTTGAGGCATGGCTATTCTGAGAATTTTTATGAGTTGACAATGGAAGAAAGAGAAATTCATCATGACTGGTGTAATGGGATCCCAGTCAGTGAGCCTAGCCACTATGACAAGGCATCAACCATTTTAATTGATACAATTTCTCAAATAGGAGAAATGGGTATTAAGATGACATGTAATAAAAATGGCTTATGGACAATTAGACTATGTGCAGGTTTGCTATTACTAGTTATGATCTGTTATCCATGTGGTGAGATGTCTCTTTCTTTGGTTGTTGACTTAAAACACTCATGGTATTCAAAAGACACCAGCTAACTAGAACTTCATTCTTGTCTTCAGTTCACTTTTTCCTGCTAAGTGGTTCCTGTGAGAAGAGAGGTAATAATTTAAGGAGACTCTTGGGCCTTCCTTATCTGATGCCAAACAGGATCTGTGAGTGCTTGGCCTCTTATTTGCCCTAATTTTTGTTCTTTCACGTTGAGTAAAGAACATAGGAAGCTACCACCTGATAAATTCCAAAATGTCAGAAAACCAAATTGATGGGAGGATTTAGAGTAGAGTGTCTACTAGTGTTTGTAATAACCCAGACAGTTCTGAGACCCTGAACAGAGAGAAACAGTATTAATTATCTAGCTAAGTAATGGTAGAGAAAAGGGATTATCCTTCAGCAATATCATATTTGGATACGAACTTGGTGACTTCAGTGTTCTAAAGAAACTACCTTACAACCAATCTTTCCAGAAACAAAGTCTGCATAGGGGAGAGTGTGCCCTTGAGACACTGAGGGAAATGTTTGTACTTCTATCGTTGCTAGATCTTCTAAGGAAATATCTCTTTATAAAAACTAGTTGATGTTCAAAAGTAAAATGGAAATAGGGCACTAATCACTAGCTTCTAACTTTGAGAGTAACATATCAGAACAGAGGGAGATAATAGTGCAGAACAGACAATCCAATCCTTCAGGGGTTCCCTAGAACCTGGATGATATAACTGGATCTAAGAGAATGAGACTTGAGGATCCTTTTTAGTTGTTCACATGCAAAAGTTAGACTGCTTACCTAGAGGCAATCTCATGTAGAGAAGTTTTCTTTTGAGTTTGGAGCAGCAGGTCATTTATAAAATGGCCTGTTTTCAGTTTTCCACAAAACTTTGCAATATTCATGGAATGTCATAGCTGGAAAGGACCTTAGTGCCCATCACATTTCCTAATCAACAAAGGTGCTCTAAGCAATCTTCATCTCGTACAACTTTAACCATATTGGTTGTCTTTCTCTGAATGATCTTCAATTAATCAATATCTTTCCCAAAACATCCTTCCCAATACTAAGTATAATACTCTGAGTAGAACACCATTAGGTAGTCCTGTATACTATTTTCATTGCTATTTTTCAGTTGGGTTTTACTACTCATGATCCATTTAGAGGTTTTCCTTACAGAGATAGTGGAGTGGTTTGCCATTTTCTTCAACTCATTTTACAAATGAGGAAACTGTGGCAAACAGAGTTAGGTGACTTACTTAGTGTAACAAAGCAAATAAGTGTCTGAGGTCAGATTTGAACTAAGGAAGAAGAGTCTTCCTGACTCCAGTCTTAGCACTGCATTCGTTACACCTGACTGCAACACCCCACCATAAAATTACTCCTCTTTTAATGCATCAAGTGACTGCATTGACTTCCTTTACTGTTGATTTATGTTGTGTTTCCCATTCACTAAGATTTCCAGATAAATTTTTGAAAAACCACTTTCTAGCCATGTTTCTTATATCTTGTATTTGTGATGTTAATATTTCACATTTGAACCTAATAAGCTTTCTAATCCATAAAATGGAAAGTTAATATTTTCACTATTTACTTGTGGTTATTATTAGGAAAACACTTTGGAGCCCATTGTTCCCCAATAAAATTTGAGCTGTTGTCATCATTGCTGATTTACTAAATATTTTTGCCTTTGCAAATCTCTACTTCTGGTGACTTTTCCTTTGTATTAGAAACTTAGGTTATTTCATCTGGAGAACTGTTTTCCTTTGGCTTCCAATGAGGATTAATGGAAATGAATCAGAGTAAATTATTCAGCAGCGTTTTGTCTTGAAGATTCACATGAATAGAATAGATTGTCTAACATGAAGAAAAGGTGTTGAAGGAGGGAAGAGAGGCCAATGGAAAGAAAATGATGTGTTTAAAATGTGTTTGTTTTTAAGAGAAAAAATATATATTTTTTTTGCTTTGAAAAATTACCCAATCGGTTCAACTTTTGCGTTGATCTTGATTTAAATCAAACTATAGAATTTAGAATCCAGACATTCCATTTTCCGGTGTCAACACAGTCCAAATGTTTTCCCACTTTGTTGAAAAAGCATGCACACTCTTCTGAAAGATTTACACTTTGCTTCACCTCTTGGATTGAAAAATACAAAAGCTATTTGCAAAAGGATTGAAGATATCTGGAATATGCTGATAGTTTCTTTTTAGTAGTTTGTTTTAAATTCAGGTCAGAAAGCTTTTATAATACTGGAATTGAACAGAACAACAATGTTTTGACATTGGATATCCTGGGATAAACCTTGGCTCATTCATAACAAAAGGTACTTTGATTGAAACTAGCATGAAACTCACTGGATGAAATAATTTCAAAATAGAAGACGCAGTTGTCACTGGGGCAAAACTACTGAGCTTGCCAATGCCATGAGGAGAGAAGTAAAACCATCAATGATTATACCCATATGCAGTATATTATTTAAACAATCAGCCAATCAACATTTATAGAATACCTTCTATTTATTTGAAACCATTTTCAAACTTGAAATAGAAAGTAGCCCTGGAATTTGAGGACAAGATCAAAATCTGATTTGTTAATGATGAGAATAGAAAATTCTCCACATCCTCTCAAGTATTCCTTACTACAAAGAGTGATGAGCTATGCTTTGAGTCTTAATCCCTTCACCCAACTATATTTGAAATTTTCAGCTGAATACCTTTTTTTGAGAGTGGGGAATGCTTGTATTCTTACAAAAGGTGTTTTTTCTAGCTTTATTTATATTTAAAATATTTATTTGTAGTTTTCAACTTTCACTTCCATAAGATTTTGAATGCCGATTTTTCTCCCAATTTCTCCCCTGCCACCACCACAAGATGACATATAATTTGATATAAGCTCTCATACACATTCACATTGAACCTATTTTCATGTTAGCCATGCTATAAAGAAGAACTAGAGCCAATGGAAGAAACCACAACAAAGAAGAAACAAACTACAAAAACTAAATGAGAGAGAGAGAGAGAGAGAGAGAGAGAGAGAGAGAGAGAGAGAGAGAGAGAGAGAGAGAGAGCGAGCAAACAATGTACTTCAAACTGCATTTAGACTATAGATTTTGTTTGTTTATTTGTTTTCTGGATGAGCACAACATTTTCAATCATGAATCCTTTGGAGTTATCTTGGATCCTTGCATTTCTAATCAGAGGTAACTCTATCCAAGACATCAGACAATTTTGCTGTTACTGTGTAAAATGTTCATCTGGTTCTGCTCACTTCACTTCTCATTTGATTAAAGTCTTTCTAGCTCTGTTTTTTTTTTTTAAGTCCACCTGTTCCTCATTTCTTATAGCACAATTGTATTGCATTATATTCATACACCACAACTTGTTCAGCCATTCCATAAATGATGGGTATACCATTAGTTTCCAATTATTGGACACTACAAAAAAAGTTGCTATAAATGTGTATGTTTATTTACATATATATGTCATTTTCCCATTTGTATGATCTCTTTGGGATATAGCTTAGAAGTGTTATTTTGAGCTTAATTTGTATGCATATTTTATAGCCCTTTTAGGATAGACTCAAATTGTTCTCCAGAATGGTTGGATCAGTTCCCAACTCCATGAACAATGCATTAGTGTTCCAAATCTCCCACTTTTTTTATTTATATTTCTAAATTTAAAATTTTTCTATTTTGTCAATTTCTTAATCAATTTGATAGGTGTGATAAGGTACCTCAGAGTTATTTTGATTTGCATTTTTCAAATAAATAGTGATTTAGGGCATTTTCATGTGACTACAGGTAGCTTTAATTTCATCCTCTGAAAACTACCTGTTGATATCCTTTGACTATTTATCAGTTGGGGAAAGGACTTGCATTCTTATAAATTTGATTTAGTCCTCTCTATATTTTATAAATGAGGTACTTATCAGAGACATTGATTGTAAAAATTGTTTCCTAGTTTTCTGCTTCCCTCCTAATCTTGGTTGCATTGACTTTATTTGTGCAAATTTTTTTTCAATTTAATATAATCAAAGTTATCCATTTTGAATTTCATGTTCTTTCTCTATGTCTTGTTTAGTAATAAAATACTCAATTTTCCATGAATCTGACAGGTAAACAATTCCTTGCTCTCCTAGCTTGCTTATAGTATCAACTTTTATATCTAAATTGTGTACCCATTTGGACTTAATTTTTGTATATGGCATATGATGTTGGCCAATGGCTAGTTTTTTTCCATACTATTTTGCAGTCTTCCCAACAGTTTTTGTCAAATAGTGAGTTCTCATCCCTGAAGCTTGAGTCTTTGGGTTTATCAAATCAATTGAATATCTTAAATACATCTGAAACCTTAGTTGTCCAAAAAAATTAATTATCTTTCCCTAAAACCAACATCTCTTTCGAATTTTTTTTTTTTTGCTTTGTCGAAAGCATCAACATCTTTCCAGTTCCACAATTTTGCTACCTTGGACCCATTCTTGGCTCTCATTTAGGATCTCTTAATGCATCTTCTGGAGTATTGTGATAGAATGCTGATCTGTCTACATGACGCAAATCACTTTCCTTTCTTAACTATTCTTCACAATCTGCCAAAGACATATTCCTAAAGTGTACAACTGACCAAATCACACTTCCACTCAAGGACTCTAGTGCTTCTCTTTTATTTCTAATAGACCAAACTATCCAAGACGCAGAAGAACTTCCAGAGCTTGTGGTGTGCTATGCTATGGTGTCTGTGGTTCCCAAGAAGAAACTTCACTGACATAGATGTTACTCTATGTGTCTTCTTGACTTAACCAGTAAAGCTACAGAGAGGAAAATACATGTCTTGTTTGGGTATCTAATTTGATGTTTACAGTAATATTTGGTACATACAAGAAAAGTTGGGGTGAATCTTTTCATAATGTCTGGAATGAGATGCAAATCCTTACAGTCAGTTATAATTATTAATTCTGAGACACTACCCTTTGCCTTAAGGTGACTTTTAAGAGGCCAGCAATAGACTTCACTTGGGTGAATTTTTCTCCTATTGTTATTATTATTATTATCATCATTATCATTTTAAATGGTTCCCTCCTCAAAATTGTTTTGAAAATTGAAAGACTCTTTTTAGGTAGTTCTCATTCCCTCATCTATGTTATCAGAAATTTCACAGTCCTCCCCATCTCATCCCTCACCCCACCCTCATCTGTGAAAGCTCAGTAGTTCAATAAACTCCAAGGTTTAGATTCTCTTTTTATTATTGAATTGCTGGTTGGTTTCATCCCCAGCTGAACATGTAAGTGACAGACAGTGATTGTGAAGGTAATAAGGATATCTTGATTCTAAACCAAAGTAAACAGGCTGTCATAAAAATGTGGAATTGAATAGATTACAAACTAAATTCTATCTCTGAAAGCAATTATTTTTGAACCTCAGATCTAATAATCTGTAATTCTGAAAGCCAGGGGAAGGAATCATTTGTTGCCCAATCAATTTAAAGCAGAAATCTGCATGATGGTGTAGATAACAGCAGAGAATAAATATTTCTTTATACCAGCACAAATAATAAACATCTATTATAATGCTTATTGAATTTCAATTTATTACAACAATAGCACATTATAGAATCATCCTTATCAAAACATAATAGCTACACTGACAAATATGGCCACGTTTCTCTGCATTGGTACAATGACAACAAGGAAAAGCATGCTTTATCATTGGAAAAGTATTCAAGGCAGTTTCTTATTAAATGGATATCTAACCCTTTACCTGACTTTTTCCCTGCTTCTTTTTAAGAATCTGACAAATCTGGAGGAGAATCTAAGTCTAATATGAAACATTATTTGCTTTTATTCTTTCAAAAAAAAAAACATACTTAGAAATATATGCACTTTTTATACATACTAGAATTATATCTTTGATAATAGCATATTTGATGAATGAAAATGGAACTAGAATATGAAGAGAAACTCTTAATTCTGGAAAATAATTACATCTAATATCTCTAATAAAGAAGAATATAGAGAAAAGTGAGATAAATGTTGTCTGTCAGGCATCTTCTAATAGAACATTGGTCAAATGATATCAGAAAAAAGAAAGAAGTGATGCCAAGTAACAAAGGTAATGACAGAATAACCTAAATCACTAAATAATAAGTACAAAATAGAATAACCTTTCGTTTTACCTCATATTCAGTAAAATAAAAGATAATTTTAAAAATAGTAGTCAGTGCTACAGATGCTATGAATAGCCCTACTTTGGATATCAGAATTAGAGGAACAAATAAAATATTGACTGATTTTTCAACATGTATCTAGCTAATAAATTTAATTATTTTTAAAAGATATATATTGAGATTATGATGATGATTGATGATGATGATGATGATAATTTTAGGTAAATAAGCACAGTTTCAACTTGCCTCAAGTAAATGCCTCTCTGGTGCAAAAACAAAGAACACCGTAATAAAAATCTCAAAATTTTCAGTTTAACTGAGTCAAAATGGAGAATGTATTATGTGTTCCTTTACTCTTTACATAATAAACAATAGACTTCTTCTTGTTTCTCAGTTTGATTTATATTGCTCAAACAATTGTATTCCTTTCCTGTCTTCTTTCTTACTAACAAACATACTATGCCACACATAGCATGCTTGTCTCCAAATAACCCATTGTGCACCTTTATATTTACATGTTTACAGATGAACCGTTATTGATTCTCTTTAGCCTTGGATGTCTGGCAGTTTTATAGCTCAATATCCATCACTAACCAATTATTTGACCACTGGAAAATTCTTTAACCTCTTCAAGCTTTGTTTTCTCATCTGTGAAATAAGTGGCTTTATCTAGTGGGTCTTAAGTGTTCCTTTTCATCCTAACACATATTTCTTATACTAAGGCTATAAACACCCAGGTAAATAGAGTGAATAATGACATCCCTTGATATTGAATCATGGAGGCTCAGAGTTGCCTGAGCCTTAGAGGTCAAGCATACCAATTTCTTCCTGCATATTAGTATCTCATAAAATATCCCTAACAAGTGGTCATTTGATTGAATGTATTTCAATAATAGAAGACACAACTTCATGAGTCTACTCTGTGTTGGAGAGTTCTAAGTGTTAGAAAATTCTTTTACTGAAACAAAATTAGCTACTCTATAATATCTACACATCAGTCAATGTACTATAAATACCTCAAAGATTAATTAATTTTCCATATTACTAACCCATAAATATTTTAAATGACCATTGTAACCCTGAATCTGATCTTCTTTACTCTGAACATCCCCAGAAACCCAAAGTAAGGCATTTAAGCATAGATGGTATATGCTTATGTATGACTACATCTATGTATGAATATGTGTATGCATATACACACTTATACACATGAGTGTCTTACATGCAAATTATATATGTATATGTGTGTATGTCCATGTACAGACTTTGAGAAATAGTGGAAGACAATAGGTCTGTCACTTTATGGTCTAGGCAGTCATGAGGAATCAGACATGACTGAAAGAACAACAATAACATATTTATATTCACACATGGATACTGGAAACATCTTTGAAATCTTTTTCCTATGGTGCAACTTATTTATGCTTCCCTATGGTCCCCAACACTAAATGGAAAATGGTATCTAATAACTAAGGAACAGATGAATGAATTCTACTGTTAGGAAACATGAGATCTGGAGGACATTCAACATTTTTGAGCAGGACCATCTTCTCTCTAGTTCTAGACATGCAATACTATTTCAGATTACTTTTAATTTTATAATAATAATGCTGGAGATGCTATGGAAAACACTAAATACTAAATTAATACTCATTTAATCAAGAAAAGTGCCACAACTTATGAGTTGTTATATTGAAATAAAAGCATCACCTGGTTGCAGCTGTTAGATGATTAACCCTTCTGAATTTATCTAAGACAGTCTTAAGATGGTAAACCCAACTGTCATTGCTAGAAGTATACCAGAAGTCACTAGATTGGTAGTACTTGTCAATCTACACTCTATTGATATAGGCTTTAGGAACCCAGGAGTGGAAGGTTCTGAACAGATTTTATCAATATACCCTAAGGTTACTTTTCCAATACATTAAGCTAGTTAATAATGAATCGGCTTTGAGGTCCACATTGGCTGATTCTAAGGTATTTTTCCCCCTCATAACATGAGAGAAGATGTTGAATGCAACTAATTAAGGAATCTCAATGTTTGGAGAAACATCAGAACTCATTTAGTCTCACCAAATCAATTAAATAAAAATCAGTCAATAAGCATTGACAATATGCCTACTAAGTGCCAGACCTTAGAACTTACTCATAAACACTGGGGTATAAAAATAAAAATGAAACAATGTCTGTCTTCTAGCAACTGACATTCTAATAAGGAATATACCATTAGCTATAGGTATAAACATGTAACGCTGAATCTTTTACTAGGCTATTTACTTTAGAAGGTATAATGGCATATAAATAGGTATAGATATAGCCATATAAATATGTCCCAACCCTTGGGAGGTACCTCAAGCACATGAAACTGTGCAGGACAAAAATACAAGAGAAACAAACATCAGAAGATCCATTTTTTGCAGTTGGTGTAAATAAGAGGTAAGAAAGGAAAAGCAAGTCACTCCTCTGTCACTGATTCAGTTCATGGGGTGTACTTTGGGGTAACAAATAGGAACAGCCAAAAAGCATTTAACTACAAAAATGGCAGAAGTGAATGTATGGCTTCCTCTTACCAGTTTTGAAGAAATGGACAGTTAATCAAAAGATACTATCCCCATCTACATGATAGGAAACACAGCAAGCTCCTTAGTAGGGAAACTGGACATTTTCAAAGCACGTCCAGCCTAAATTATACACTTTCCACAGTATGAAATTAAACATTCCAGAAAGTAGAAAGAGTGATTGTTCTTTGTTTTGTTATACCAACTTGTCTTCAATTCAGAACAGTTCTCTGTGGTCTCAGAGGAGACAAAAGCAATGTCCTTTCACTTCCTTCCCCAGTGCCGTAAATAAAATCTCCAAATAACCAATGTTACATTATCCCATATATAGTGAGGAAAAAGTTTTGTTAATTTATAGAACAAGGAACATTTCACCAACATCCTTTCAAATTCCAACAAAATAAGTGTTTTTTATAGTTTACCAAAATTATCTTCCTGCTTGTTTTATCAGCCTTATAAGATCTTTCTCACCTGAGCAGCAGAAGAAAGAACAAAGACACCAAAACTTTCCTACCATCTGGAACACAAACTTAGTCCTCACTGAGATATTCAAACTGCATGGGGCTCACCCCACAGGGATTTGGGAGCTGAGGTCAAATTTATATTGCCCCTTTCTCAAGCGATAAATTGGTCCTAAGGGAAGTCTTCCAGTGACACTCTCAGTCCATGAGGCCATCCAATTAAAGTCTGTACAAAAGGGTTCCTGCCTACACAGAGCAAACCAAAACAAAAGAGTATCCCTTTCTACATAGGGAAGGTTAAAAGTGTCTGTGGTTCTCTCCAGCATAGATGATCTCCAAATAACTTTCTTCAGGTCCCTTACCCTAAAGGGTACCTCAGATTCCCCTGATAGATTCTTGTAGTGGCCAGGACAAACTAAACAGAATTTCAAATCCATCCTTTAGGACAAGAAGAAAAGTAGGCTCAGAAAAGTGGCCAAAATGTGATCTGTGGATTTAAGGCACAGTCATTATCACCATTCCAAAGTTGTAGAACATTTTGCTTTCACATAAAGTAAGCAATCTAGGTCTACTTAAATGTGAAAAAAATGAATATTTTCACTATCTGCAGCAATCTAATGGGTTCAAATTTCTCATGACAAACTTAATACCAGTATTTATGCAGAGCTCAATAATATATGACATAGCAATATGCCACTCATACAAATTCAATGAAACAAAATGATCAGTACTGAAACAAACAATAAAATAATGAAAAGTTTGTAGTTATATTCATAGAACTTACTTATAAGGGAAAACATACTGGAAAAATAGGTTTACAGCCTAAACTTTCCCCTACAATTTCTATAGGTCTAGAATGTCTCAAAAATCAAGTCTCCAGCAAAGAATTTCTTCAGAGATCTCCCCAAAAGCAAAAGGTCTAAATTAACCTTGGATGAAAACTAACATATAACAAGTTTTACAAAGAATGTTTACTTCAGAAAGTATAATAACATAATGCAAATATATTTTACTCTAAAATATGGGAGGCATGCTCCTCCTTCCCCCTTGTAGCACCTCAGGCTCTGGGGACAAGGAAGAAGACTACATGTGTAGCTTAGCTTGTTTCCTAAACACAGTCCCAGCTTCAAGTCCAAAACTTCGCTCATATTTGACTTTCAGGAACTTTGATTTCTTACGTCTTCCATATTGGTCTGCCTGGATGACTATACCATCCCACTTGAAATTCTGACTCCAGAGCCACCATGACTCAGACACCTGGGCCTGTGGGGAACATCTTGCGCTCCCCAAACTGAGAAGAATATGGAGCACATACCACTAACTTTATATCTTGGAGCTGGGCCAAATGGGAAATAAATAAGGGAAAATAAGTTCCTCCTCTTTCACCACTTTAGTTCATGGCATACACACTGCACATAACAGAAAAGCATCGCCAAAAAGAGCACAACAACAAAGGTAGAAAAGGAAAAAATAATGGTTTTAAATATACAGGTAGACAAGAAAATGAGGCTACCCCCAACTACATAGTAGGAGATGCAGTGGGCTCTGTGCTAGGCAATATGATAATGCTCAAAATTTCCCAGGGTGAATTACATATAAATCCTAAGCAAACCTGCTAAAAATTCACCTTTTAAGGGAAGGCTCTAATCGCTGAAGGGACCAGGAGCTTCCTCATGCAGAACATGGCAGTTAAGTTGACTCATGAAGGAAATCAAGGATTAAAAGCTAGAGAAGAGAAGGGAAAACTTTCCAAACAAGGAAGTTAGTGCAAATAAAGGTAGAGTGTCATGTTGAAGGAAAAATTCAAACCAGTACAAAATAATTGTAGAGAGGGTAGGGTTGGTAGGGAGTGGAAAGTAGTGTTTAAGAAAACTAGAATTTAGCATGTTATTACTTTGTGAATAGCTTAATGATTTTCTATTTGGTCTTAGAAGTAGTAGAGAGCCATTTCAGTTCTTTGAATAATAGTCTGAATAGACCTATGCTTTAGGAAAATTACTTGGTGAGTTTTGGGTAAACGAATTGCAGTGTAGAGGAGGAAATTGGCTGGATTTAGGAAAAACAATTTGGATGCTCTTTTCATAGGGTAGATGAGAGATCTTGAGATCCTTTACTAGAATAGTCACTGTGTGGGAAGAAGAAAACAATGTGAGAGACTCGAAAATAGGCTTTGACAACCAATTAGGTATTTAAGTCATGTGTATTCAAGGAGTAGTGAAACTGAGCACCTGAAAGATGAGTGGTACTTTCTAAAGAAATAATAATGTTTGAAAGAGGTTTAGTGTTGAGGGAAGCACCATGGGTTCTATTTTGGATGTACTGAGAGTGATGTGCCTAAAAGACACTCAGATCAAAATATTCAATAGGCAAATACTGTGGGACCAGAGCTCAGAAAAGACAATAGGGATGAAGATATAGAATTCTGAGTTATCTGCATAGAGATAATTGAGCTTGTAAGGTCATCTACTGAGAAAATAATGAGCAAAAAGAGAAAATGATCCAGTGGTATGTCTTGGGATACAGCTCTAATGTCTGTGCATAAACTTTATCATCAATGAGTTAGGGATGAGATTGAGGAGAAACAAGGCACAGGTAGGAGAACTAGAAGAGAAAGGAGGGAGGGAGAGAAAGAGAGTGAGGGAGAGAGAGAGAGAGAGAGAGAGAGAGAGAGAGAGAGAGAGAGAGAGAGAGAGAGAGAGAGAGAGAAGGAAGGAAGGAAGGAAGGAAGGAAGGAAGGAAGGAAGGAAGGAAGGAAGGAAGGAAGGAAGGAAGGAAGGAAGGAAGGAAGGAAGGAAAGAAAAAGAAAGAAAGAAAGAAGAGTGACTAACACTGTTAAATACGCCATGGCAGATAAATAAACCAATAGTTACTAATTACTAATTATCTTCCAGTTATTGTTTAGGTAACCAGCTTTGTGCCTGGATATACAGATAAAAGAAGTAGGATAATCCCTGACCCTGTCTTTGTGGCTCTTACATTCTTCTACTGAACAGGAAGCATTCTACAATATCCATGATAAAAGTTCACCCAGTCTGTTCTCAAAATCCTCCAACAATATGGAGTCATTGATTACCTACTGATGAAAACAATTCATTTTTAGGTGCTTTTAAATGTTAGAAATGTTTGTTTTTCCTTTTTATATTAAGCTGGAACTTGTCTTTTTGTTATTTCTAATGGCTTCTCCTAGATCTTTGCTTTGGAGCAAAACTAAAGATATCAAGTACCTCTTTAGTATGATTATTTTCTTTAAAAAACACAAAACAAAACTTTAAGAGAGTAAATCAATTATCAATCATTAATTAAAATCTCTACATCCCTATCTGCTAAGAATTGGGTATACAAATATAGAGCCTTCAAGTTCAAGAAGCTTACATTCCAAAAGTTGGGAGATATAGAGCATAGGAAAAAATATTAAGTAGTCATGTGATTGGAGAGCATTATAGCAGGGAGGATCAAGAAAGGCTTCATGTAGAAGTTGGTACATGATCTAAGTTTTAAAAGAAACCAGGAATTCAAAAGGCATAGATGAAAAGGGATAATATTCTTGGAATGGAAAACAGCAAATGAAAAAGGCAGAGAGGTGGGAATTAAATGCCATGTGTGACAAATGTGTGTGTGTGTGCGTGTGTGTGTGTGTCCTTCGTTGCCTAATAAGACCATACCATCAGAGAAATAATGACATGGCTTACACTTGACTTTGTTTTGAGTGAGGGAGGGCTGAAAATAATCATACGGAACTCAATAAATTTGGTGCATGTACCTTCTAAGAACTTTATCATTATTAAGGCAATGTGACGGATTGAAAATAAAAAGAGCAAACTGGAATAATATGATTAAATTGCAATGATATAAAAAAGAGATAGGTGAGTGAGAGGGATGCCCTGGAAGAAGGGGGAAGAAAGAAGAGGATTGTGGAAAATTACTGCACATAAAAGAGGCACCAAAGGAAGAGCTTTCACAGTGCAGGGTGGGTTTCAAAAATGATTGAACCACACTCATTTTAAATTATTTAAATTAGTTCAAAGAGAGAGAATACACACATGCATATGCACACACACATACACACACACACACACACATTCAATTGCTAATATAAATATTTCTTTCCTACCAAGGAAGTAAGGAGGATAAGAGAAAGTGGGTGATATAAGGAAATGTAAAAGAAGGCAATGATTAGAAGCAAACAACCTTAGAGGAGGGACAGAATAAAAAGAAAGAAGCAGAACAGAATAAAATAGGATAGAGGAAAACGAAGAGTTAACAATAATAATTATGAGTGTGAATGGGATGACTCCCCCCCATAAAACAGAATTTCATAGTAGAATAGATAAGAAATAAGAATATGACTCTGTTGTTAAAAAGAAACACACTTTAAACAGAGAGACACAAAGAGATAAATAAGGGACTAGAACAGAACCTCATTAGGGCGTAACTGAAATAAAAAAAAAGGCAGGACTAACAATCATGATCTTAGACAAAGTGAAAGCAAAAAACAGACCTAATAAAAAGGGATAGAAAAGAAAACTACATCTTGCTAAAAAGGTTCGATAGACAATAAAGTGATACCAATAACGGACTTATATGCATCAAATGGCATAACATCAAATTCTTAAAGAAAATGTAAATGAATTACAGAGGAAATAGTAAAACTAGTCTAGTGGGGAGGAGTTCTCAGAACTCAATAAATGTAACCATACAATAAATAAGAGTTAAAAAGATGAACAAAATATTGCTTGAAATAATGTGTCCTACACCTCTGAAGAAAATTGAATGTGGATAGATGAGAGTTTACCTTTTTCTCAGTTGTTCGTGGCACCTTCACAAAAATTAGCTACGTATCAGGGTAAAGAAAAAGCGCCAAAACTAAATGCAGAAAAAAAGAAACATTAAATATACCATTTTTACAATGTATTGCAAAAATAATTTACATAAAGGGCTATGGATACATAGACTAAAAATTAATTAAATAAATAATATAATCCTAGAGAAATAGTGGATCAAAGAACAGATCATGGAAACAATCAATAATTTCATTAAACAGAATGATAATTGTGAGTCAACATTCCAAAATTGATAGGATGTAATCAAAGCAGTTTTTAGAAATAAATTTAGAAGTAAATTTTAGAAGTAAATGTGCACATAGTAAAATAGAGTTGGAATACATCAATGAGTTAGGGTATACAACTAACAAAATACTAGATAAAGTACAAATTTAAAAATCTCTGATTAAATAGCAAAATAAAAATTATGAAGATAGACAAGAGGTCAATAAAATTGAAAGTGAAAAAAATCAAGCTAATAAATAAAGCTAGGAGTTGGTTTAATAGGAAAAAAAATAAATAGATAAACCAATTTGATTTAAAAAGAAGAAAATAAATTGTTAATGTCACAAAATGGAAAGAGTGAATTCATCACAATATAGTGTTAAAACAATTATTAAGAACAGTTATGCCCTATTATATGCCAACAAAACTTACACCCTAAGTGAAATGGATGAATATTTAAAATATATGAAATGCCTAGATCATTAGAAGAGCGAATAAAATAATTAAGTAACTCTAACTTAGAAAAAAGTAATTGAATAAACCATAAATGAGCTCAAAAAAAAAAAAAAGAAAAGAAAAAGATAAGATGCCCAGGAATGGATGGATTTACAAAAAATACTAATAAACATTTAAGGAACACTTAATTGAAATACTATATAAACTGTTTGGAAAAATAGCTAAATAAGAGTTGATTGTTTTTTGCCAAATTTCTTTTTTGACTCAAATATAATTTTGATACATAAAAATTTTAAATGAAATCCTAGCAAGGAGACTACAGGAAGATATCACAAAGACCATACTCTTTGACCAGGTGAAATTTATACTGAGAAGACAGGGCTGATTCAATATTTAAAAAAATAAACTATTAACACAACCATATTACTATGACCATATGAATAACAAAAATGACAAAAAAATGATTATATCAATAAATTTAGAAAAATTCTTTGACAAAATTAAACACCCATTCATATTAAAAATACTAGAAAGCATAGGAATTCATGGCTGAGGAAGCTATGGTATATAATTGCAATGGAATATTATTGTGCTATAAAAAATGATGAGCAGACGAAGATTAAACGGGAAGCAAAAAAACTGGTAAACAATTTTTACAACCAGTGTTTCTGATAAAGGTCTCATTTATAAAATATATAATAAATGAGACAAATTCATAAGAACACAAGTCCTTCCCCTGTTGAAAAACGGCAGAAGGATATAAACAGGCAGTTTTCAGATGAAGAAATTAAAGCTATCTATAGTCATATAAAAAAAATGCTCTAGATCACTGTTTATTGGAGAAATGTAAATCAAAACAACTCTGAGGTACCACTTCACATCTATCAGATTGGCTAACATGATGTAATGTTAATACAATGTTAATGGGAGTTAAATGATCTTCCCTGCCCATTAATGGGCCTCAAGAGTAGCCCATTAAGGAAAGCTTGATAAAGGGAGGCTTGTTTTGTAGGAAGGCCAACACCTTTTGTTAATTGCTAATGATGCACTGAGTCACAAGTGTTGTGATGCCCTTCTACTCTGAAAAAGAGAATATTTATATATACATATACTCTGAGCTGAGCTTTTGCTTTGGGGGCTTACTCTTTGGAAGATGGTTCGTGTGCCAGATGAGACTTTGGGTAGCTGTTAAGGAACCCCCCTCACCCTCCCGCCTTTGAAATCCGAAATGTTGGTGCTTCTCTCTAAGGTGAATATGTATGTATGTAATGGTCAATAGTTGGATCTGTCTGTTGATCTGTGATATATGCATTGCTTATGGTCAGATACAAGCTCTTTCTGTTGCTTTTTATTTCTCTGCTTGTATTTTCTCTGTTGGTATATGTGATTAGAAAAAATTGTTGACCCCTCAATAGTTGATTTCCTTTCAGAAAAACAAATCTAAGAACCTGTGCTGGCCAGTCATCCTGGGTGTGTCAGGGTGCATGCTTCTACATGTGATACAGCAGGAAAATGATAAATGCTAGAAAATAAGTGTGAAAATTGGAATGCATTGTTGGTGGAGCTGCAAATTGATCCAACGATTCTGGACAGCAATTTGGACCTATGCCTAAGGGGCTGTAAAATGTGCATACCCTTTGATTCAACTTCTAGGGCTATATCCCACAGATCATATAAGTGGGAAAAGAATCCATGTGTACAAAAATATTTATAATAGTCCTCTTTTCAGTGGTCAAGAATTGGAAATTGAAGATATGTCCATCAGTTGGAAAATGGATGACCAAGTTGTGGTACATGAATATAATTGAATACTATTGTTTCATAAGACATAATGAGTAGGTGGACTTCAGAAAAACCTGGAAAGGCTTGAATCAACTGATGCTGAGTGAAGTGAGCAGAACCAGAAGAACATTTTGCATGGTAACAGTAACATTCTCTGATGACTTTTATACACTTATCTCTACTTAGTGATTCAAGGATCTAAGACAACTCCAAAGACTCATAATGGAAAATTATATCCACATCCAGAAAAAGAAATATAGAGTGTAAATGCATATTGAAACATAATATGATCTCTCTCTCTGACTCTCTCTCTCTCTCTGTCTCTCTCTCTGTCTCTCTCTCTCTCTCTCTCTTTCTCTCATTTCTTCTTTCTTGTGGTTTCTCCCATTGGTTCTAAATCTTCTTTACAAAATGACTAATATGAAAATAGGTTTAATATGAATGTATATGTAGAGCTGGTATCAGATTGCATGTCATCTTGGGCTGGGGATAGGAGGAGGGATGGGGAGATAATCTGAAACTCAAAATCTTATTAAAATGAATGGTGAAAACTAAAAATAAATAAATGAATAAATATTTTTTAAAATGATGAGCAAGATGGTTCTAGAAAAATCTGAGAAGAAACACATGGACTGATGCAAACTAAAGTGAACAGAACCAGGAGACTCTTGTACACAGTATAAGAAGTGTTATAAATATTAACAATTATGACAGACTTAGCTACTTTAATCAAGACAATGATGCAAGAGAATTCCAAAGAACCCATAATGAAAATGCTATGCACCTCCAGAGAGAGAAACAATAAACTCTGAATTTAGATTTAAGTATACATTTATTAACTTTCCTTGTTTTTCTTTGTTTGGATTCTTTTGTAACATGGCTAACACGGAAATATATTTTGGATCACTTCACATATATGACTGACACAAAATTATATGCCTTCTCAAAGAAGTACCTACTTCAAGAAGGAAGAAGAAAAATTAAAACACACTATTAAAAATAACTCTACAAGTAATTGTGAAAAATTTAATGAAATATATAAACATGTTAAAATTGTAGCTAATATTTATACAGCACTTTAAGTTTTGTGAAGTCTCTTGACTAATCAGTGAGACAGATGCTGCCAATACATTTCATATAGTACAATTTGAAGTTGCTTCAACTGATGGTATCCTTAAAGGGAATTGGGACTTTAGACTATAGTCTAACTACATCAAACTACTTCTCAAAATATTCATGCAATTGGGGGCAGAGCCAAGATGGTGGAGTAGAAAGATGCACATACACTAGCTCTGAACCCACAGCCCATAAAATATCTGTAAAAAAGATTCCGGAGCAACAAATTCTGGAGCAGCAGAAGCCACAGAACAACAGAGAGGACGAGATTTCTGTTCCAGAGAGACATGACGCAAAAGGTCCCTCGCACCCCAGACCAGGAGCTGAGCCCAGTCCTGCCTTGGCTTCATGGCACCAAGAGGAGCAGATCCAAGCAGGCTTCAGGGACAGAATCTCCAGCGGCCGCGTGGGTCCTTCCACCCACGGGCCCCAAAGGTTGGTGAGAGGGTCTTCTAGGCTTGCCGAGAGGGGAGTGGGGTGCCCCCATAATTCAGGCCCCCTCACGAGGCAGCAGCGGAGGTGGGAACAGACCAGGGCTCCCCAAGCAGACAGGAGCTTGGATCCATTGTTGAAGGTCTCTGCATAAACCCCCTGAGGGAACTGAGGTGGCCCTGACCCCCCCACCTGAGCATCTGAACTTAATCTCACACTGAATAGCAGCCCCCTCCCCTCCCCGCCCAAAGCCCTGAGGCTGGGAAGCAACATTTGAATCTCAGACTCCAAGCACTGGCTGGGTGGATCTGGAGGCAAAGTGGGTGTGAAGAGAATACTCAGAAGTCAAGTAACTGGCTGGGAAAATGCCCAGAAAAGGGAAAAAAATAAGACTATAGAAGGTTACTTTCTTGGTGAACAGGTATTTCTTCCCTTCCTTTCAGGATGAGGAAGAACAATGCTTTCCATCAGGGAAAGACACAGAAATAAAGGCTTTTGTATCCCAGCCCACCCAATGGGCTCAGGCCATGGAAGAGCTCAAAAAGGATTTTGAAAATCAAGTTAGAGAGGTGGAAGAAAAACTGGGAAGAGAAATGACACAGATGCAAGTAAAGCATGAAAAACAAGTAAACACCCTGCAAACGGAGATGTAAAAAAATGTTGAAGAAAATAACACCTTGAAAAACAGGCTAACTCAACTGGCAAAAGAGGTTCAAAAAGCCAATGAGGAGAAGAATGCTTTCAGAAGCAGAATCAGCCAAATGGAAAAGGAGGTTCAAAAGCTCACTGAAGAAAACAGTTCTTTCAAAATTAGAATGGAACAGATGGAGGCCAATGACTTTATGAGAAACCAAGAAATCACAAAACAAAACAAAAAGAATGAAAAAAAATGGAAGATAATGTGAAATATCTCATTGGAAAAACAACTGACCTGGAAAACAGATCCAGGAGAGACAATTTAAAAATTATGGGACTACCTGAAAGCCATGATCAAAAAAAGAGCCTAGACACCATCTTTCATGAAATTGTCAAGGAAAACTGCCCTGCGATTCTAGAACCAGAGGGCAAAATAAGTATTCAAGGAATCCACTGATCACTGCCTGAAAGAGATCCAAAAAGAGAAACTCCTAGGAACATTGTGGCCAAATACCAGAGTTTCCAGGTCAAAGAGAAAATATTGCAAGCAGCTAGAAAGAAACAATTCAAGTATTGTGGAAATACAATCAGGATACCACGAGATCTAGCAGCTTCTGCATTAAGGGATCGAAGGGCATGGAACAGGATATTCCAGAAGTCAAAGGAACTAGGACTAAAACCAAGAATCACCTACCCAGCAAAACTGACTATAATACTTGAGGGGAAAAAATGGTCTTTCAATGAAATAGAGGATTTTCAAGTTTTCTTGATGAAAAGACCAGAGCTGAAAAGAAAATTTGACTTTCAAACACAAGAATGAAGAGAACCATGAAAAGGTGAACAGCAAAGAGAAGTCATAAAGGACTTACTAAAGTTGACCTCTTTACATTCCTACATGGAAAGACGATATTTGTAACTCTTGAAACTTTTCAGTATCTGGGTACTGGGTGGGATTACACACACACACATGCACACGCACACGTACATACACTCAGAGACAGAGTGCACAGAGTGAACTGAAGAGGATGGGATCATATTTTAAGAAAATGAAATCAAGCAGTGAGAGAGAAATATATTGGGAGGAAAAAGGGAGAAATGGAATGGGGCAAATTATGTCTCATAAAAGAGGCAAGGAAAAGACTTTTTAGTGGAGGGAAAAAGAGGGGAGGTGAGAGAAAAACGTGAAGTTTACCCTCATCACATTCCACTAAAGGAAGAAATAAAATGCACACTCCTTTTGGTATGAAAACCTACCTTACAATACAGGAAAGTGGGGAATAAGGGGATAAGCAGGGTGGAAGGGATGATGGAAGGTAAGGCATGGGGAGGAGGGAGCAATTTGAGCTCAACACTCAAGGGGAGGGACAGGATCAAAAGAGAGAATAGAAGTAATGGGGGACATGATAGGATGGTGGGAAATATAGTTAGTCCTATACAACACAACTATTATGGAAGTCATTTGCAAAACTACACAGATCTGGCCTATATTGAATTGCTTGCCTTCCAAAGGGAAGGGGTGGGGAGGGAGGGAGGAAGAGAAGTTGGAACTCAAAGTTTTAGGAACAACTGTCGAGTACTGTTCTTGCTACTAGGAAATAAAAAATACAGGTAAAGGGGTATACAAAGTTATTTGGCCCTACACGACAAAAGAGAAGATGGAGACAAGGACAGAGAGGGATGATAGAGGAGAGAGCAGCTTGGAGATAGGGGCAATTAGAATGCTCGGTGTTTTGGGGTGGGGGGAGGGGACAAAAAGGGAGAAAACTTGGAACTCAAAATTTTGTGAAAATGAATGTTAAAAGTTAAATAAATAAATATTAAAAAAATATTCATGCAATTGAACCTTACTTAAATGTTCTAAGTAACTCCAATCTTCCACTTAGATTTGTGGCTTTACATATGGATTTGAAATTAGTAAAAAATAAAGAAAGAAACATTTTTGAAAAGATGAAAAATCAAACCATGTTTACTCCAAAAAATAAAAATGTGATCTCAGAATAGCTAAAAGTATAATCTTTTGTTCATGGGAATATATGAGTATGTATGCAAATGAATGTGTTTACAAGAGCATCATAGCAATAGTATTTTTGTCCCAGGAGGTTCTTATTCCTTTATTTTTCTAAAAAGCTCAAGTAAAAGAATTGGAAGCTGTGTAAGTCCCCAAAGAGGTTGCAATTTTGGTTTTTCAATTGTACAGTGTTTGAAATGAAAGATTCCTATAATTCTCTTTATGTTGTTTTGGTTGTACTTTAAGGAGCATAAGATATTAAGAACTCAACCCAATGTGAGCAAATATGTACTTGTCTGAAAGTGAGATGTGAGGAAAGGAAATTCAGAAGGAATATATTAAGACAAAGTTCTACTTATTACACTGATTTCAATGACTGTAGGTCAAACCATTCACTCCTCCCTTGAAATGTGAGTCTATTCATTGAAAGGCTTCTTTGAGATGGTTGAATCATATTAAACCTATCACTCCATATGTCAGTTATTAAAGGGCTTAGGTTAAAAAAAAATTATCATTTTGGCCACAATGGGTGTGGGAAGGTATAAAATAACAGGGAGTGACACATTATGCTAGAAAATGGGAACAAAGTTGAAGAATTGGGGTGGTGACTTACAGATGGGGGTATATAATTGTTCTAGCTTGGAAGTCTTGGGAATGAAAAGGAGAATTGGAGAATGCAAGTCAGAATTACCCATTTTGATTTGAATGATTTTGAAAGTGTGAGAAACTTGAATTTGATGAATAAGGGAAAGGAGTATTATGTGCATTGTCTTAATGATACAGCAGTGATAGTGGCTGGTGTGGCAAAATGGATAGAGAGCTTACTTTGAAGATAGTTCCATCTGGTTTATGATCCATCTCTAAATTTTACTGGATGTATAATCCTTTAATGCAATTGCAAAAGTCCGGGCATGAGATGATAATGTTAGGGTATGAGGTGTGCCAGATAAGGAGGTTGATATAAGAGATGTTATAAAGGTAGAATTAACAAAACTCCATAACTGATTGGATGTGACCAGAGGAGAGATTAAGATATTGAGAATAGCTTCTAGGTTCAGAACCTGGTTAACTCAGAAGATGGTGTTATGTTCAGTGGTAATGAGGAAGTAATAAATAGGCAGAGGTTTGAAAGACAAGAGTTAAGATATGGATTTGAATGTGAAATGCTTAATAAGTAGTTGGAAATACAAGTAAAATTACAAACAAAAAAAATACAAGCAGGAGAGAGGGTAGACCTAAATAAATAGTTGTGAGTACTACCTGCATAGAGATGATGATTGAAACCAAGAGAGATGATGAGATCACCAAGTGAATTAGCACTGAAGAAGAGAAGCTCAGTTCTAAGCCTTAATAGACACGCTCATGCTTATGAGTTGAGATCTGGGTGAAGATTCAGCAAAAGAGACTGAAGATTGGTCAGATGAGGAAGGAGAAACAGTAGAATCAAAAAATCTTGAGAGAAGAGGGTACCAGGAAGATAAGGGTGACCAAGAGGGTCACAGGCTGCACTGATTTAAATGATGGTGAAGGCCGTTTGGTTTGGTGATTAATAGATCCTTGGAGATTTAAGAGAAAGAAAAGTTTCAGGTGAATGACAAAGTCACAATTCTGACTGCAGAGAGAAAAGGGAATGAAATTAAAGCAAGTGTAAAAAGTGATAGTGGAGAAGCATTCTCAAGAGTTCAGTCAAAGAATAGAGTAGAGATATACGATGATAGCTAGCAGGGTTTAAGGAATTAAAAAGGGCTTTTAGGGAAGTGAGGTGGTGTAGTGGATAGAGTCTCAGATCTAGAGTCAGGAAGATTTATGTTCCTCAGTTCAAATCTGACCTCAGACACTAACTGTATGACCCTGAGCAAGTCATTTAACCCAATTTGCCTCAGTTTTCTCATCTGTAAAATTAGATGGAGAAGGAAATGGCAAACCACTACAGTATCTTCACCAAGAAAACCACAGATGGAATGACAAAAAGTCAGGTATGACTGAAAAATTGAAAATATAACAAGGGTTTTTAAAAGGTGGAGGAGAAAGGAGTATATTTATAAGTAGTAGGGAAGCATCCAACAGAAGGGGAGAGGCTGAATATTTGTGAGAAAGGGGGGATGATGGACAGATCAATCTGCTGGAGAAAATGGAGTAGAATGAGGCCCTTTGTGCATGAAAAGGGGTTTACCTGGGCAAGAAGAACAGCCAGCTGTTCATGTTAGACAAAGGTGAAGGAGGATGTGGTGGCAGAAAGCATCTGATTGATGTGAGGTGGGGAAAAGGAAGAAATAGCCTAATTGAATGACCTAATTTTAGCATTGAATTATTAGACAAGTTTCTAAGATGAATAAGATATGGGAGAATGAATTACAACATTGTTGGTCAGTTGAAAAATTTGAAAAAGTTGTTGTGAGTGGTGTAGTGAATTGATTAGAAAAGTATAAAAGGATTGCCATTTGAGGTTATATAGTATAGATTAGTTTATATGGATACAAATCAGTACAATTTTGTGATTTTTTTCCCCGTATTTATTTCGTAGCATGTGAGTAGGAATGAAAACTAAACATGATAGAAGCAACCTAGGGCTGAGGCTTGAAAGGTTAAGATCAATGACAGGACAAGTAGACAAGACACCTATAAGAAGGACAATTAGAATTGAAATGCTTCACCATGGAGTCAAAATGGGGAAGAAAGGAGAGGAAGAAGAGGGTCTCTGTCTGGGTTCAGATGATATGACAAAGAACTGAGTGGTGGAGGCCATCGAAAGGATGAAGAAAATGGTTATAAGGCTCAAAGTACAATTTAAATGCTGACTGATGACAATCAGAAAAAGAAATTTCAGACTTCTGGAATATGGATGTAGATCCCTTGTAGTTGAAAACATGATTAAGAGAGGTTAGAGTGCTTGAGGGATTATCAATATAGCGACTGAAGTTCTCTAGTATGAGGTTTGTTAGGAAGGACAGAAAAACTGTGAGCCAAGCATTGAATTGGTTGATGTTGGAAGGAGTGTCCTGGGTGTTAGTAGATAATACCAGAATCTCAATGGATTTTTTTAATGTCTAAGAAAAGGCAAACTTTCCCAAGGTCATGAACAAAATAAGTAGTAGAGGAAGGATTGGAATTCAGATCCTCTAACTCCAGATGCATTGCTCAATATCTATATCTATACAATTTATATCTAACCATATGTAAATTTATCTGTCTTTGTGTCTATCTTTCTATCTCTCCTTTTATCCACTTCTATGTCTATGTCTATATCTATATGCTTATGTATTATATAGTATATAATTATAATATAGTAATAGCTATAATATAACAAACATATAATATATGTTTGTGTAGTATATGATATAGTAGCTAGGTGCTGTGGATCCTAGAGTACCAGGCCTGCAGTCAGGAAAACTCATTTTACTGAGTTCAAATCCATCCTCTCAGGCTTATTAGCTCTGTGACCCTAGGTGAATCCTTTCACTCTATTTGCTTCAGTTTCCTCATCTGTAAAATAAACTGGAAAAGGAAATGGCAAACCACTCCAATAACTTTGCCATGAAAACCCCAAATGGGGTCATGGAGAGTCAGACATGACTGAAATTATGTAATATAATATTTTGTTATATAATTATACTATGTATTGTTACTTTATGTACTCCAGGTATTATATAATTATACATACTATATATTATATAATGAAAATTGTTGGTAATATTACTAAAATTATATCTAACATTTCTAGAGTACTTATTATGTTCCAGGAAATGTACTAAGCATTTTACAATGATTACAATGATTTGATCCTCACAACAACCTTATGTGGTAGTTACTATTATTATCCTTACTTTATAGATAAGGAAACTAAAGCAAACAAATGTTAGCCTACTTGCTGAGGGTCACACAGCTACTAAATGTCTGAGACTCAATTAGAACTTACATCTTCCCGATTCTAGGTCAAATACCACTGTATCAACTATGCCATTTAGATGCCCTCAAATTGCTCTCTCTCCTTGTTTCTTTATTTAATAAAGGTGTACTTATTTCAAGCATCAACAGACATTTAAATATGTCCTCTAATTCCTTTAGGGTATACTCACCTACACAACCTTGTTTTCAGGGGAAAAGTTTCAAAATTTAGCCCAGTTTACAAGAAGCATTGATTCCAACAAGTTCATGGCCAAATGTTGCCTGACTAATAGATGAATCTTCATCTCAGCCTCCAGGGGTACACTAGGGTATTCTTTCCTCTTCAGGGCTAAAGATAGTGACAGTCTGTAGAACCTGGTCTGGAAGCATGGTTTCAGAATGCTGGGATGCTGGTGCCCCTTCATAGGGGGCATTTGCCCTTCACTCCCTTCACCTACAAAAGAAAGTACAATGGAAAAAGTCGAAAGACTATAACTTTTTGCTTAAGGTCACATGATCTCATAGGACAGGGCTTTTCCCCTTACATAATTGTCTCATTAAAAGGGCAGCTAGATGATACAATGGGTAAACTGATGGCTCTGAAGTCAGGATAACTCATGTTCCTGAGTTCAAATCTGGACTCAGACACTTAGTAACTGTGACCTTGGACAAGTCACTTAACCCTTTTACTTCAGTTTCCTCATCTATAAAAGAAAGAAATGGCAAAACATTCTAGTTTCCTTGCCAAGGAAATCCATAATGAGGTCACAGAGAGTGAAACATGGGGGCAGAGCCAAGATGGCAGAGGGAGAACATGTACTCACCTAAACTCTAAGACAAACTCCCTCAGATACATCTAAAAAGAGAATATGAACAAATTTTAGGGTGGCAGAGTCCAATAGGAGACAGTGTGACAGATTTCCAACACAGGACAGCCTGGAAGGTCAATGGGAAGGATCTGTTTTACAGAGAGGGAAGAGTGTACAGTGCATAGGCTGCACCAGCTCAGATCCTTCCATAGCAAAGTTGAGCAGGAAGTTGTGTGAGGTCTGAAGAAACAGCAGCACTGTGGATATCATTCCAGGATGAAAGACCAGTGGAACTGAGCAAAACAGAAATACAGAACCCCATGTAACTGCAGCAGCTGCTCCTGGGACTATCAGACCCCAGATTAAATGTCTCTAAGCCACCTACTTTAACTTCTGGGAGACAATATGGCAGAGTGATCTGTAAATACATATCCCCTTTACCTTGTTGACTTTGAAAACCCCAGAGAATATTTCCCCAAGAAAAATCCTGGAACAGTGTGAGCAGATGAGGGGTAAGCAGTCTAAGTCCATGAGGTTAGGAAAATTGCAAAGGGAGGAAGTCCTTCTTGCTGTGGCTGAAGGGGACCAGTGCAGGAATGGAGTTGTCCCAGACAGCCCCACCTCAACAAACCCAGAGGAGATCTTGAACACCAGGTGGGTGGAGCCCATAATCATCAATTCCAGGACCCTAGACATGTCTTAGCACAGCCAGGGCAATTGGGATGAGGGGTTCACCAACCACCGAGGTTGCCTATGCTCTAACTCAGAAGAGACCTACTGTGACAAGACCACCCCTTCCCCATGCTTAATGCACTGAGCTCCAGAGTAATTCCAGGAAAACTCAGAAAGATTTCACCTGGCCTCTGCTTTGGCACACCAGCCGGCTCAGCATCAGGTAAGCTGCAGCATTTTTAGCTTCTAGCCAAAAGAACCAGAGACCATGATACACAAAATCTCAAGTTCTAAGCAAAAGAATCATGGGATAGAGTACCCTGTCCCCAGAAGTAGAAATCCAATTTAAAAGTCAGGATAAGGATGAACATCATTAAAAAGAAGCAAACCAGAAAAGAGCATGGAATCTTTCTTCTGGGACAAGGACCGAAACATGAATACCGAAGAGGTTAGCATTGAGATTGTACTTTTATCTGAAACTTAAGGAAGGGAATATGAACTAGTAACAAGCTCAAAGAGCATTCTTGGAAGAGCTCAAGAAGGATTTTAAATGCCAGATTAGAGAAATAGAAAAAAACTGGCCAATGGTTTTAAAAACATGAAAAAAAATCACAGAAGAATTTAAAAGAAAAATTACACTAATGGAAAAGTGAGCACAAAACTTAACTGGGAGAATTGGACAAATGGAACAGTGGGGGAAGGGGGCAGAGGCAAGATAACAAAGTAGAAAGACAGACCTGTAGAAGGTTCCCCCATAGCCCATAAAATACCCATAAAAATGACTCTAACCCAATTCTAGAGCAGCAGAAGTCACAAAATGACAGAATGAAAGAGATTTACAACCCAAGACATCCTGGAAGGCTGAGAGGAAAGTTCTATCACACCGTGTGCAGAGCAGAGCACAGCCCAGCATGGGACACATGATGTAGCAGGGATAGGATCCAGAACAGACTTCAAGGCACCACCAAAAGTAGCAGTTCCCTGATTACTAAACCTACAAATGCCAAAGACAGCTTCAAAGGGCAGTGAGAAAGCTCTTTCACTTGGGTGGGAAGGGAACTCAGTCTGGACTTACCAGCAGCAGCCACTGCAGTGGCAGCATCCATTTCTGGAGCCCTCCACCTAAAGACCCCAGGGTAATTGAGTCAATGATCTGGATCTCAGCCCTGAGTGGGTCTCCTGGGTTGAGAAAGAGTGTTGCAAACTCCTCTCCCTTGATTGTCCCACCTTGGAGGAACTGAGTACTTATAGGTCCCTACAACATACCCTTCTCCTGACAAAGGACTCAAAAGACAAGTAATGCACTGGGAAAATAACTAAAAAAGGGGAAAAATAAAACTATAGATGACTATTTTTTTGATGGACAGATATTTTCTTTCATCCTTTCAGATGAGGAAGAACAATTCTGCATCCAAAACCTCCAAAATAAATGTGCAATTGTCACAATTCATGGAAGAGCTCAAAATGGATTTTGAAAATCAAATAAGAGAAGTGGAGGAAAAACTGGGAAAAGAAATGAGAGCAATGCAATGAAATCATGAAAAGAGAGTCAACAACTTGTTAAAGGAGACCCCCAAAAAATGCTGAAGAAAATAAAACCTTTAAAAACATGTTAACTCAATTGGCAAAAGATGTCCAAAAAGGCAATGAGGAGAAGAATGCTTAAAAAATAGAATTAGCAAGATGGAAAGGAAGAAAGCTCACTGAAGAAAATAGTTCTTTAAAAATGATAATGTAGAAGATAGAAGCTAATGACTTTATGAGAAACAAAGAAATTATGAAACAAAACCAAAAGACTGAAAAAATAGAAGATGATGTGAAACATCTCATAGGAAAAACAACTGACCTGGAAAAAAATCCAGGTGAGACAATTTAAAAACTATAGGATTACCTGAAAGCCATGATCAAAAAAAGAACCTAGACATGATTTTTAATGAAATTATCAAGGAAAAGTGCCCTGATATTCTAGAACCAGAAGGCAAAATAAATCTTGAAAGAATCCACCAAATGCCTACTGAAAAAGATTCAAAATGAGAAACTCCTTAGAATATTGTAGCCAAATTCCAGACATCCACATGAAAGAGAAAGTATTGCAAGCATTTAGAAAGAAACAATTTGAGTATTGTGGAAATACAACCAGGATAACACAAGACCTAGCAGCTTCGACATTAAGAGATCAAAGGGCTTGGAATATGATATTCCAGATGTCAAAGGAACTAGGATGAAAACCAAGAATCACCTACCCAGAAAAACTGAGCATAATACTTCAGGGGAAAATGGCAATTCAATGAAATAGAGGACTTTCAAGTACTCTTGATGAAAAGACAAGAGCTGAATAGAAAATGTGACTTACAAACACAAAAATCAAAAGAAACATGGAACATTAAACAGGAAACAGAAATCATAAAGGGCTTTCTAAAGTGTGAGTGTGTGTGTGTGTGTGTGTGTGTGTGTGTGTGTGTGTATAATATATACATATACACATACACACACACTTTTTTCTCAGTGGAAAATGGCACATATTCAAAAATTGATCATGTACTTGGGCCAGAATCTACACAATCCAGTGCAGAAAGGCACAGACAGCCAATATATCCCTCTAAGAGAATAGTGCAATAAAATAATATGTAATAAAGGCCATGTAAAGATAGACCAAAAATTAATTGGAAACTAAATAATCTAATCTTAAGAATGAATGGGTTAAACAACAAATCACAGAAACAATAAACAACTTTATTCAAGAGAGTTACAATAATGAGACAACATAAGAAAACTCTAGGGGTACTGCAAAAGGAGTTCTTAGGGGAAGTTTTATATCACTGAATGCTTAGATGAATAAAATAGAAAAAGAGGAGATCAATGAACTAGGCATGCAGTTGAAAAGTTTAGAAAAAGAACAAATTAGAAATACGGGAAACCAAAGGAGAGATTCATAAAATTTAAATTAAGAAAGTTTTTCAACTAGTAAATAATACTAGGAGTTTGCTTTATGAAAAAAAAAAACAATAAAATTGACAAGCTTTTGGCCAATTTGAGTAAAGAAAAAAGAAGAAAACCAAATTACCAATATCAAAAATGAAAAGTGTGAACTCACCTACAATGAGTAGGGATTTAAAACAATAATTAAAATTTACTGTGCCCAACTGTATGCACTTAAATTTTACAATTTAAATGAGTTGGATGAATATTTAAAAAATATAGATTGCCCAGATTAAAAGAAGAGGAAGTTGAATACTTAAATATCCCCATCTCAAAAAAAGAAATTGAAAAAGCCATCAATGGACTCTATAAGAAAATTTCTCCAGGGCCAGATGAATTTAAAAGTGAATTCCACTAAACATTTAAAGAATAGTTAATGCCAATACTATATAGACTATTTGGAAAACTGGTGAAGAAGGAGTCCTACCAAATTCTTTTTTTGATATAAATATGATTCTGATACCTAAACAAGGAAGAGCCAAAATGGAGAAAGAAAAATATAGACAAATTTCTCTAATGAATATAGATGGAAAAATTTTAAATAAGATATTAACAAAAAAGAATAGAGTGACTTACCACAAGAGTAATACATTATAATCAGGCAGGAGTTATACCAGTATTGCAGGGCTGTTTTAACATTAAGGAAACTATCAGCATTAATAATTATGTCAACAATAAAACTAACAGAAATCACATGAGTATCTCAAGAGATGCAGAAAAATAATTTGACAAAATACAACACACATTCCTATTGAAAACACTGGAGAACATAGAAATAAATGGAACCTTCCATAAAATACCAAGCAGCATCTACCTAACACCATCAGCAAGCATTATATGTAATGAGGATAAGCTAGATGCCTTTCCAGTGAGTTCAGGGGTGAAAAAAGGATGCCCATTATCACCACTGTTATTTAATGTCGTACCAGAAATATTAGCTTTAGCAATATGAGAAGAAAAAGAAATCGACGGAATTAGAATAGGCAAAGAAGAAACTAAGTTATCACTCTTTACAAATGATATGCTGATATGCTTAGAGAATCCCAGAGAATCAAGTGAAAAACTACTTGAAAAAACAAACAACTTTGGAAAAGTTGCAGGTTACAAAATAAACCCATATACATCATCTGCACTTCTATATATTACTAACAAAACCCAATAGCAGGAGATAGAGAGAGAAATCCTCTTTAATGCTAAGACAGACACTATAAAACATCTGCTTTTCTACATGCTAAAAGAAACCTAGTGCTATATGAACAGAATTATAAAACATTTTTTACACAAATGAAGTCAGATCTAAGTAAGAGGGAAAACATCAGTTGCTTGTGGATAGGCCAAGCTAATACAACAAAATATGGCATTTTTACCTAAATTAATTTACTTGTTTATTGTCATACCTATCAAATTACTGGATAATTATTTTCTAGACCTAGAAAAAAATATCAAATTTGATCTGGAAGCAAAAAAAATGTTTCATAATATCAAGGGAATTAATGAAAAAAAAAACAACAAAAAAAACTAAGCAAGATGGCCTAGCCCTATCTGTTCTCAAATTGTATTGTAAAGTAGCAGTTATCAGAACCACTTGGTACAGGCTAAGAAATGGATGGGTAGACCAGTGGAGTAGGTTACGTGCTCAAGACACAGCCATTAAAGAACATAGCAATCTACTGTTTGATAAACACAAAGACTCCAGCTTCTGGGATAAGAACTCACCGTTTGACAAAAATTGCTGAGAAAACTGGATAACAGTGTTGCAGAAACTAGGCATAGACAAATGCCTGACACCTTACACAAGAATAATTTCATATGGATATATGATCTATGTATAAAGATCTATGTATATAAGATCTATGTATAAACAATTTTTGGGAGCATGAAATATTGTATTTTATGATTTATGAAGAATGAAGAAATTTTTGACCAAAAATTGTATGTCAAAGAAATAGAGTACATTTTGATATGCAGAATGGATAATTTTTTATCACATTAAATTGAAAAATTTTTGCACAAACAAACCCAATGCAACCAACATCAGGAAGAAAGCAGAAAACTGGGAAATAATGTTTGCAACTAGTGTCTGTGATAAAGGTCTCATTTCTAAAATATATAGAGAACTGAGTCAAATGTACAAGAATACAAGTCATTCCCCAATTGATAAATGGTTAAAGGATATGAACAGGAAGTTTTCAGAGGAAGAAATTAAAATCATCTATAGTCATATAAAAAATGCTCTAAATCATTATTGATCAGAGAGATGCAAATAAAAACAGCTCTGAGGTACCTTTCAGATCACACCTTTCAGATTGGCTAACATGACAAAACAGGAAGATGATAAATGTTGGAGAAATGTGCATACCGTTTGACCCAGGAATATCACTTCTAGGACTGTATCCCAAAGAGATCATAAAAGTGTGAAAGGTTCCCACATGTACAAAATATTTATAGCAGCTCACTTTGTGTTGACCAAGGGCTGGAAATCATGTGTATGCCCATCAATTGGGAAATGGTTGAACAAGTTTTGATATATGACTGTAATGGAATACTATTGTGCTATAAGAAATGATGAATAGGAAAACTTCAGAGAAGCCTGGAAGGACTTAGGTGAACTGATATTGAGTGAAAAGAGCAGAACCAGGAGAACTTTGTACACAGTGTACAAGGAATTTTTCTGCTAGACTTGACCCTTTACAGCAATGCAAAGACCTAAAACATTTCCTTGAGCACTTGAGGCAAAAATGCCGTACTCATCCAGAGAAAGAATTAGAGAATTGGATCACAGAATATAGCAGATGTTTTTCTTGTATTATGTATTTTTTCCATTCATTTTTCCCATTTCACTTTTTCTCCCACTCATTTTAATTCCTCTACACAACATGTCTAAGGTGAAAATGTATTTAATAAGACTATATGTGTAGAACCTATTTAAGGTTGCACACTATCTTGGGGAGAGAGGAGTAAGGGAGGGAAAAGGAGAAAATCTAAGATATGGAAGTGATTGTAGAAAACTGAAAACAAATAAATTGATTAAAAATAAAAAAAAGAGTGAAACACAACTCAAACAACCTAACTGAACAACAATAATAACAATATCACCTCAAACTTGATGCACAGAGCACAGCCAACAAGGCTCGCCAAGACTGAGTGAGGTCAAAGAGCTCCATTGGTCTTTCCACTTCACAGAAGAGTCTTTAATCTGCTGTTACCCTACTTCAGTCTTCCCTGAAGGCTATTTGCAAACTGACAACTTAAGCTTATCCTTCACAATGCCTAGCTTTTCAAATATAATTTATAGATGATGTTGAAACTGAAAACATGTGGCAATTGGACCTGTCAAATCTTTTCCCTCTGTCTTTCATATACCAGGGTTTATACTTATGCCATATTCTCTGTCCCAACACAAGTTTGACAAATTAGAAGAGTAATGAATGCTTTGTACAGAAGGCATGAGAGTGTCTAATTGCGAGTGTGTGTGCATGCATCAATGAGCCTTAAGCCATATAAAATATTCAACAGCTTCTTAGGGTTCCTGATTCTACTTCTCTAAAATACTCCTAGGCAATTCTCTTCTACACTTACCCTTGCCCGTAGCCAGCCCTAGGTTTTAAATGAAGGCAGTGAAATGTAGACATTGATTATTCATATGCTTTTATATTGTATTAGGCTGGAAAACGTATCTTCATTTCACAGGAAAGAAAGTTAAGTAATTAAAGATTTTCTGAAATACAAGTTATAATTAAGCTAAAATATATGTAAATAAACTTTCTGGAGTGACAGAAAGGAGTGTCTGGGTTCACATTTCACAATGAACACTTACTAATTACTTGAGCATGAGCAAATCATTAAGCACCTCCTGGGCTCAGTTTCTTCACTTACAAAATGTGTATAATAAACATTATGGTACCAATATGCTATCAATAACCATGGGTTTTTGTGATTTTTGAATGAGAATTAAAACCTGGTGGTAGCTTTTAAAGTCCTACATCAATATTATTACTTGGGTTATTATTTCTCATTCTCCTTATTCCCCCACCCACACCCAATGGGGTTGATGAAAATTTTCCTGGGCAAGTCATTATCCTGGTATTGATATTTTATATTTATTTTTTACAGAATTCTGTGAAAGTAGTTAAAATATTTTTGCAGTTAGAGAAATGCCATAAGGACATGAGGTTATCCTTTGGAACATTATAGACAATATCCATTTTACTAGCATAAAAGAAAACAAGAATGATATGTACTTTAAGTTATTGCCACACAATTTTGTTCTAAACCATGAAGCTCAAAGATTATGGATATTTGTTATGGCAACATCTATTAAAATCTTCCAGTCAATATTATTTTGGTCCAGTTATGAGAAATAGTTTGGTCTCTGACATTGGTTCTATTGTAAGACAATTTATTGATTCAGTTTAACAGGATAGCTTGAGCTATACAACTGTAGTATGTGGATGTTTCATCTGTCAGTGTATGAAAGGAAACTTCTAGATGCAGAATTTCATCCACTAAGTCATGCAATAATAGGTATTCAGTAAGTGCTAATTTTTGACTATGTGTAATAATGTGTTTCAAAATTTTTACTCTTCTCTTAATATAAATTATATTGCTAAACAAATCTAGGTTCCTCAAAGACAAAGTTTTGGTACATTTTTAGTGGCAATGAAATTGTTTTGAATTGTCATCATAAATCCATATATTTCCAAAACCAACATCGATGAAAAATCAATATGTGTGTATACACACACATAAATCTCTTTCTCTCTGTCTCTCATTTTCTTATTCTCTATTTCTCTCTCCCTCTTTCTCTTTCTCTCCCTCGTCTTTACCTTTCTCCTAAGTTCTTTTTTCTCTCTCCCTCTCCTTCTCTCCATTCCTCTTCCCCTCCTTTTTTTAGCTATGCACACACTTACAAACACACATACAATGAGTTATATATGTATATATGCACACATACACACATGTACACATACACATGTGCTTATGTATATGTATGAGGATATATTCATATACATTTTCTACTTTGGAGTCAGTTCTGCTATTCTTTTTTATTTTATGGGTGAGTTTATCCCATTCATGTTCTCAGCATCACTATGAATTGTACTTTTCCATCTATTCTGTCCTCTTGCAAATTTTCCTTTCTTTTCTCCTACACCTACCTCTTCACAAATAAAAACAAATGGACGTAAGTATAGTTCACCTAACATCTGTGTTGCTTAAATGAGAGTCTATTTTGATACATAGCCTCTTTTCCTTTCTTCTTCCTGTACCTTGTTCTTTTCTCCCTAGAAATTTCAATTTCAATCTCTTTGTTTTTCCTTTTCTCCTGGGTATTGCAGGTATTCTTAATCCTTGTGGTTCGGATATGTTATTTGTGTTGCCTCCCTTATAGTGGAAGTGAAGTACTTTTCTTCTTCTGGGTTTATTTATTTGTGCCTTTACCTTGGTGTTCCTTCCAAAGATTTTTTCCTACAAGATATTTATTCTTTGTGTTTGGTGTTATCTTCTATTTATTTAGATTTTCAGAATCAGTTTCTGGGCTGGTGGCTTCTTCTTGCTTCGAGCTCTGCTCCTATACCCCTGAATGGTGAGGGAAGGTCCCATTGTCTTGAGCTCTGTGATTAAATCTGGGCACTAACTTTTGCAAGAATTGTTGGATCTTGCTTTCTGCTATGGTTTAAGTCCAGGATGTTGCATTGCTGGCTTAAGGGCAGGGTAAAGGATTTTTGGATTGGTGGTGAGTTGCTTAGATATAGTTCCTGGAGTATTTCTTTCTATTGGTTGGTTGGTTGTTGCCCTATGTTCTTGAAGAGGACAAAAATGACACCATTAATGTTGGAGTCAAGTTGCAGAGTGTCTGATTGTGGCTGATCAGACCAATGCAAGCTTAGAAAGCCCTACCACAGGTCAGACACAAATAGTCCATATGAACATTTGGAGTAAAGATGTCTCCAAATTCACACATCTCATGTTTCTTTCAAGCTACTGCATTTCTGCTTCATTGGTAGAGCACAGTACATCATTTGACACTGGATGTTCCTTTGCCAGTATCTCCCGTATCATGCCATCAATTCCAAAATTCTTCAGAGAGATCTCTAAAGTGGTCTTGTATTGCCTTTTCTAAGCTCCATGTGAGCACTTACCTTCTGTGACTTATCTATAAAACAGTCTTTTGGGCAAACGTGTTTGAAATTTGAACAGCATAAGCAGTCCATTGGAGTGGTGCTCTCCTCAGTGAATGCTTAGTGGTTAGATAAGAGAAAGGACTTTAATATTCAGTACTTTCTCTTGCTAGATGATCTTTAGAATCTTCCTAAGACAATTGAAATGAAAGCAATTCAATTTACTGTTATAGTGCTGTTAGACCATCCATGTTTCACAGTTATGCAACAATGAGGTCAGCATAATGGCTTTGTGGATCTTCAGTTTGGTAGGTAGTCTAATACCTCTTTTATTCTAGACTTTCCTTCAGAGCCTCTAAAACATTGAGCTAGTTCTGGCAATGCCTGTGAAAACTTCATCATCTATAAGAACATACTTGGGCACAAAGCTTAGCCTGTACTGGGCATATCTTGGAACTTTTCACCTATGGAGGCTCTAGGATCCCTCTTTACTTTGCATTGCCTAGGGCCATTCTACTGTTGATGTTTTAGGGCTGCTTAGTACTGGGCACTGTTCTGACCTTTTCTCCTATAACAACTCTCTAGCAGAAGGGCTTTCTTGTGTGTGTATTCAGGCTGCTTGACACTATGCCTTCCATGTATTCTGACTTGTCTCCTTGTAGGACTTCTGTAGGATTCTGGCAGCCTTTTTGTGAAACTCTAAACTGGATGCAGCAACTTTATGAATTATTCTCTTTCTTTTTCTGAATCAGTATTCTTTCTGGTGATTTTTCTTGCATTGCTGAATTGTTTCTGGGTATCCAGCTTCCTCTAGCATCTAAAACATCTCTATCTTTTCATGAAACCAATTTTAGTCTTTCAGTGTTTCCCAAGAAAATAGAAGCCAGTAGATATTAATTGCCCTAAACCATGACAATAGATTGGGTTTGATATCTACAAATTCTCATTGAAAATAACAAATAATACTAAGATTTTACATCAGATGTACAGATGGCATTCTAGGAATGGTCTATCCAGCATACATTAAATATCTGAAAAACACCTAAGTTACTGAAAAGTCATATCACTATACAGAGATGAGGGAGGGTATTAGTGATTTTATATTCAACATGAATTGGCAAAGTGATATGGCATCCAAGAAAGTTAATTTGTGGCTAGGACACATGAAGAAAAAGACATCAAAATGTAATTAAACTAATGCTGGATTTGGAATCTGTAGTGGTTGTTGTCTAGTCATGTTTCAGTTGTATAAGTCTCTTTGTGACCCCATTTGGGGTTTTCCTTGCTAAGATATTGGAAGTGCTTGTCATCTCCTTCTCCAGGTCATTTTACAGATGAGGAAAATGAGGCAAACAGGATTAAATGACTTGCCCCAAGGTCATATAACTAGAAAGTGGAGTGAGTGAGTCTGAGTTGAAACCCTGACTCTCTACCACTTAATACAGATGGTCTTGGACAATTATATTGAATCTTTTGGTTTTAGTTTTCTCACCTGTGGACTAAGAATGTTAAACTAGGAAACTTTAGATTTCTTTTATCTCTATAATATGACTCCCAAGGAGACAGAGAATAATTTAATAAGTAAGTAATAGGCTATATCTACTCTATTCATGCAACATTTGTAATATTTTGTTTAGTTCTGTCAGTAATTCTACTAAAAGTCAAACAATATGTAACTTGCACTAATAGATTATAATATCAGTAAGTATTTACTAGAATTTGGTCAAGCGTATAGATACGAAACCCAAGCTTTTCCAAAATCACAAACATATCTTTTCATGTGGAAATTTCCTTCAGTCAGTTTGTAAGACTGAACAATCTTCATCAAAAGCTGGGAAGGGGGAGGGGAACCTAGGACTACTTTTCAAACTGACACCTGCATTTGCAATTAAAAGAAGGTAATTTGGTCGTAATTAAAAAAAAAAAAAACACTTCAACTGTGAAATGTAGAAGGGGGAGGGAAATCACTGGGTAATTCAGTACTAAAATACACTAAAGTTTTGTTATTTTGTGGGAACTCAATTCACTAACACAGATTGCACCTTCATGCCCTAGTAGACTGTCTGTATGAATTTCTTGGCTGAAAATCAATCACCTGCTGGCCAATCTTGAGTATGAACCTCTCCAAATTTAACTAGGACTCTACTGAAAGCTTCTCAGTGGTACGTTAATTGGTTGCAAAACACTTTACCAATTTCCTCTCAAATGTAAGCCTGATTCCAAGTTTTTAAATACCTACATTAAGAAACATAGGTCTCTATACACCTCAGTCTTTATTCAAAGCCTTTCCTTTTTGGTAGAAGCATTTGTAATTTGTGGGTCTTACCTTCAGGAATTCTGATGGATTTCCATAGAATATATAGAAGACATTAGGAGAAATTGGAATGCACTTTTAATGGGAAATTATTTAAACTAAATAACACTTTCACTTATATGATGTCTTAGGATCAGAGACTGAGGACTGAAAGAGTCTTGAAGATTTTCTAACCCAGTTCCTTCATTGTGCTGGTGAGGAGACTGGGGCACAAATCAGTTATATGACTTGTACAGATTCAGAGACCTAATCAATGACAGAGCCAGGATTTAATCCCAGGTACTCAGGACCTCCAACATCAGGAGATGACTGCTTTCCATTAGGATACGTCACATTACTTAAGTTCGTTACCCCAAATTTCCAAAAACAGTTTTGCATCATTTATGAAATTCTGTCATACTTTTGTTCATTTTTAATTTATTATTTGCATTAGCTATTATCTGTTACACAGTTATCACTTAAATAGTACTTAAGATGGCAATGCCCAGTAAATTTTCTATGACAGATTCATAGCCTTATATGTTAGCTTTAATTAAAAAAAACACAAAATAGAATTAAAGAAAAAATAATATGAAATAATAGAAATACCAGTGCTGCTCTTTTGCAACAATTTAAGCTGTGTTATATAATGGATTTTTTAAAAGATTTTTTTAATCCTATCATGTGAAAGTCTAATTATTATTGTCAGATTTGGCATACAACTGGAATCTGCTTTCTAGAGCTGTTTACTACCAGTGTTTTGGAGTTAAATATAAAAAGCGTAGTGTAAAGAAGTATTACTTTTATTTTAAAAATATTTGTTATCATTGATATTAATATCATCATCACTGCTTTAATTATTCACAGGAGGTATACGGTGACTTGCCCAAGACCACAAGCATCAGAGATGAGGCAAGGGCCTAAGGCCTCTTTTTCTAAATCAGCTTCTCCTATCACTGCACTAGAATAGCCTCTCGCTTAAGGTTGTGCAGCCTTAAGCTGCTGATGTATAAAATGAAATTTGACTAAATTTGAGGGCTCCTGTTAATCATGGTATCTTATGACATCAAATCAGTTTTTATAACACATAACTATAAAATTAAAAAAAAAAAAGATCTCTTCATGAACCCTTGAGATAATGAAAACTAGAACATTGATCTTTCACAGTTCCTGAGCTCAAGTCCTAGGTGTGAATTTACAATCTGTGTGACCTTGGGTAATTCAATTAACTTCTCTGAGCCTCTGTTTCCTTATCTGTAAAGTGAGGTTCTACTAGATGATTTCTCATGTCTCTTTCAGTACTAGACCTATGATCCACCAACACCAGGAAACAGGCAAATATTTTACAAATTTAACATTTATTTTTATGCCTCTCTCATGTTCAAATTGCTTTTATTTCTATCAAGCTAAGCATGAAATGTTTCTTTTAAATGCATAACTTAAAAGTTCATGTCAGTAATTAAACATGTATTGCAGTTTTACATCTATGGTGACAGTTTCCCTTTTTTATATTACATAAAAGTTATAGTACATGTGAATTTCAGATAGCCACACATTAATGCCCTCTTTTTTCTTGGTATTAATCGGTCTTTGAAATTCAATCCCGCAATTCATCAAAGCACTGTCATGAAAAAATTAAGCTTCAAATGCAAATTACTCTGTCAGATGTGTGGTCATTTTGTAGAGTAAAGATGCTTCTATGAAATTCAGTAAAAGAAAAAATAAAGCTTTCAGTTCAGACACTGATGAATCCTGGATTTCATTGGCACAGATATGCCCTCCATGAGGCAGAGCACAACCTCCTGTCATCTCTTCCTGTCTGATTTTTAACCATGTCCTTCTAGAAAATCTCTACTGAGGCTCTTTCATAATGTAGTGGAAGTTTTCCCCTGGTTCTTCTGATATCTTGGTGGTAGCATTGTAGGCATGCACTTAATATTCCCCAACCTCCTTTTGTGCTCATGTGAGTTCCTGAGAGGAGTTTTTTCACAACTTGTACACATTCCATAATTGGTGATATGCAACAGCCTAATTATGCTCCATTGCCCTTGAGTTAATCATAATTTTTATTCCTCTAATATGATAGTATCCTAGCATGTAAAGCCAAAAATCATAACTGGAGTAATGTTGGTGTTAAAAAGATTGGATGTGGATCACAAAAACTACGGCCCAATTCTCTAGATTCAGGCCAGCCCAGTCATTTTTCTAATCAGTTTAGGATGCAGATCACCCTCCATTTCATTCTCTTGCCCAGAATATATATCATGGGGGATGATTATCAGTGGGATTCCCATAGAACTGCAGGCTATAGATTCAAAAATATCTATTTGGGACTACTTTTTCAAGTTGAGATGTTAAAAATGAGGGAAATGTATTAATTGTAACTAAATAGATGAAGTTTTATAGTACATTGGAGATCTGTAAAATTAGAATAATGTTATATGTACATTAGTCTTTTGACTTTAGAGAATGGTGGCGTCATAGGTAATCCTTTGGATTCCACATGGTGGTTGTTCTACATTCTCGAAGAGGACCAAAATGACATCACCATGATAAACTCAAGTTTCAGTGTGTCTGACTGTGGCTGATCAGACCAATATGGGCTTGGAACGCTCTACCACAGATTGGGCACAGATAGTCCATGTGAACAAATATGGGCATCCTACAGAATCTGAATAGAAAGTCTACAAAGAAACTGACAAATACTTTATGTGAATATGTCATCTAATTTTACACCTTCTATATATCAACTTTCAATAGATTACCAAAGTTATCTACATCAGCACATACTCTATTTGGTCTCAGACCTTTGTTTATACCAATAACCCAAGTATGAGGATTTCCAGAAAAGTGATTTTAGGTCAACTAGTGAAAACATGAGCTTTATTACCATGTAGTAAAACAATCAGGCAAAAAAGTATAGGAATGTACATGTCCACACATGCAAGCACACAAACACACAATTTAGAAACATAAAGAGATTTAACTACCCAGTGGCAGAGTCACTTAAGTGAGGAAGATGTTTGTAGTACTGGGAGAACACACTCAGAGAGGGGTGTATGCAGGGAAATTTTATGCCTTAAAAGTGAGCTTGATTAAGGACAGGAAATTGATACCTGGCCAAAGTACTTTTTAGCTCCCACTTTCAGGGCCTTATTTCACCCTATGAGGCAACCCTGATTCAGCCTCTCTGGGCAGAAAGTTGATGCTGACCTGGCCTGCCACTGCCCTCTTGTCCTCAGCAGGAGTGCTATGGGTGTTGATAATTCTGGGGCCTGCCTCTGCCATCCTGGCTGGGGAAAACAAACAAATAAAGAAAAAACTGAATAAAACAGTGAAGACTTGAAGATGGTCTTAGTAACTTCTAAGAAAAATTAGTTTAATTTGAATGGGGAGAGAGGTTAAGAGATTTTTTTCTCCTATGAATACCAGTCCTAAAATGTGATATCTAGAAGTGAAAACAAACTATAAGTGTGGTCTGACCTGGGCAGAGCATAGAAGAGCTATATAAGTTCCTTAATCCTAAAGACTAGGTCTATGTGTGCATATGCACGTGTGTGTATATACACAAATACATACATATATATGCTATAACATCTAGTATTTATGCATCTATCCATACTTGTGTATACATATGTATGTGCTATGTATATGTTCATGCATGCAGGTTATCAGTATGTCTACCATTTATTGATTCGTTAATAATAAGCCTCATCATTGTCCCCTCTGCTGATTACCTATTTAACCTTCATATAGCTTTTCTCCCTCATTAAATTATGAGCTCCTTGAAGGCAGGGACTGTATTTTTACCTTTATTTGCTTCCTCAGAACCTAGCACAGTGACAGTTATATAGCAGGTGCTTAACGAATATCTATTAACCAGCTGACAATTGTTTCTCTTGTTTCTACTTTGAAAAATTGAGAAATTCATATTTGCTCAATTGAATAAGTTTATTTTTGGTTTTGTTTTCTCTTTTTCTATTGCTATATCCCCTTGTTTTATGAAGACGTATCCTAGAACAAGTGAATGATGTGTATGTCAAAAGCAGTGATGGGAAAGAACTGAGTTTTTAAAAGGAAATATGCCAAAAATCCTTTACAATAATATGAAGCAAACTCATTTCCTGATGCTCCCCCCATTCACTCTCCCTTTTGAAGCCTCTAATAAGGCAGCCATAAAGTTACTTCTTTAATATCTCAATGGACATTACAAGCAAGTTTCAATGTCATTTCTTCATTTCCTCCATGTTTCCTTGACTGAATAATAAAATTAAAAAAGGGGAGCAAAGAAAATGAAGAAGTCTCAACTTCATACTATGAGGCAATTTATTCTCTCACCCACCTCCTATCTCTGTTGCCAAGTTTTTGGACCAAAATGTTCTTTTTGCTGACTACTCAAAAATTAGATTCTACTCTCCCATTTTGTTTCTGAGCTAGGACTTGAACAAATGACTCCTCCTAACTGTAAATCAGTTGTTCTACGAACAAAGTACATTTGCTCCAGTAGACATCTTCTTTATCCTTGAATATAGTGTTGTCTACGAGCTAGTTAGCCTTATGAAATGACATCGGGCTGGTGACATTGGAATGTTTTATGTTGATTGAAAAATGTGGGAGATGGATGTCTCTTAGTAACTCATAGTGGGAGCTATGATTATTATGACTTGTTCTATGGCAATTTCTTCAACTTGCAAAGAGATTAAACATGGGAAAATGTGATATAGAAGATCTCTATGTAGCCTAAAAAGAGCTGTGATAAATATCTCATTAGAAAAATAGTTTTAAACAATGTTTTCTTTTTTGCTTTAGGCCTGTGAGTATGGTGTAGATCCCACACTATCTATATCTTCATACCTGACCCATAAGTCACCTATTAGATGCCACCTAAGATATAATTGTTGTCTTGACATCATGCAAATGCCCTTGAATTTATTTCTTTATTGGCTGATTGATTTTCTATTGGGCATGTATTATGTGAAAAGTTGACTTAGACTTCACTTAAACAAATAGTATAGATGCTTGAGTTTTGGAGCTTTCTCTGGAAAACATCATAATCATATGTAGTCAGTAGTAGAACCAATAATACTCTCCCTCTCTCCTAGGGCTATTGTGAGAAAAGTTGCTTTCAACCTTAAAGAACAATAGATATGTGAGTTTCTCTTCCTCCTAGCTCTTTAATATATTAATAATAGATAAATGATTTGGGGCACTTCTGTCAAAAAGACTAATTGATTTTGTCACTCAGTGAAAACCGTGTTGGAAGCCCTAACACCGTGATTCAACAGAGTGTTGTGGCACCAATGTCCTGCCTCATTAGATAACAAGAGATAACTTTTGGTGAGAAAGAAGGATGATACTACCTCCTCTCTGTATTTGCTGTCCTGGCTGGTTTCAACTTCAAGGAACAAGATATCCCCTGCTGTTCCATCTCCCCTACTTTCCTGCCTTCTCTTGTGGGCTGTTTTCTCTTTTATATCCAGCTATGAATCTATTTCAAGCTATTACACTATACATTACATATGCATATGTATATATGTACATATAGAGATAAAGACAGATTATATATACATATATATACACACACACATTAATTTCAATTAACAAATCTAATACAGTTGTGTGTATCTGTATATGTGTGTATATTTATATACATCTACATTTCACTAACTATAAATCTATTTCTGGTTACCTATTCAATTTTGAGTGGAAGGAAAGGCATAGACTGACAAACTATGCAGGCCATTAGGAAGTAAATTCTAAGTTTTTCACAAACATGCTGAACCTTCATTTTCAAATTTGATTGACTTTGTGGCTCCTTCTAAGAATGCAAAATCTAGACTCAAAGTATCTGAGTTTGAATCCCAGCTCTCTTGCTTGCTCCATGTGACTTTAGAAACATTCCTATCCTTCTCTTAGATGCATATAGCTCACCTGTAAAATGAGGGGCCTGGACTCTGTGACTTCCATGTTCCCTTCCAACTTTACATCTGTGAGCCTGAACTCTATGCAAATCTTGGATGGGAAAGAAGAGGGGACATACTGGTTTGGATTAATAAATTATTGAGTTAAATAGATTTTTTTTCTTGATGTTACCTTGGAAAGACATTTTGCAGATTCCCAGTTTCTTCATCTGTAAATAGGGACAGAGTTGTTATGAAGACTAAGAAGCAATCTGATACAGTGGATAGGTTGCTGGGCTTGGAGCCAGGGAAGATTTTCTTTTCAAATTCTGCCTTTGATAGCATTGCCTGCTTAACCTTGGAGACAGTTCATTTCACTTTATTCCCATATTCCTCCTACATAAAAACTGAGTACTGATAACACTGACTTCATAGTTGTTACATTAACAAGTGATTTGATATAGAGACAAGGGCTTTGCAATGTTTTAAAGGTCTACCTAAGTGGCAAATATGTTTATTTTCTCTTTGTGTTGATGCTGTAGAGACGACGCTGAAAAAAAAAAAAAAAGGCTCTGCCTACTGAGGTTATTTGAGCACAAGCTATCCTGGATCTGCATCTCCAAACGAGACTTTTAAAAAATTTTAATAAATCAGAAATGTACAGAAATTGACTATTTCTGGAACATGAAGGACTTAGGTTAAGCTGAAGTCCAACCAGTAAATTTAAACACATTCTTTAAAAAAAAAATGCTTCTGAATTGAAGGTAACTTTGAATTTGTTTTGGTTGAAGGCCTACCTCTCCCACAGCTGCCCGCCTACTTCCAGTCCTGTTCCTTTGCTGAAGGACATTGTTTATTAAAACTGAAGAATTTAATAAAATAGTCTCCTATGAGTCATTTCTGAGAGAAGGCAACACATCCTCCAAAATTAACATCACAACAAATGGGGAATTCCATCTCCAGTTGTTCCATCTCACCTTTGCAATGTTTCCCGTGATACTCGGAAGAAATTTATGAGGCAGATGCTACAAACATTGTCTCCATTTTAAAGATGAGGACCCTAAGACATAAGAATTTGAGGCTCTGCGTTTTGCAGCTAAGTATCTGAGCAGGAATCAAACCCAGTTTTATTTTGATTCTAAGCTTGACACTCATTACATTGTAGCATACTATTTCATGCCATTGAAAACACATCCTAATATAGAATAGACTAAGATTTTCTAGAACTGTTGATGAAACCATGATGCCTCTTCCTCATTCTCTGCCATCTCTGCTCATCAATAGTGATTTTTCAGGTTCTAACTCAAGGGTGGGGAACCTGAGGCCACATGTGGCCCTCAAGGTCCTCAAACGTGGCCTTTGGGATTGAGTCAAAGGGCCACCCTTGAGGACCTACAGGGTTACATGTAGCCTCAAGGCCACAGCTTCCTCATCCATGTTCTAGTTCATTTACTAATGCATCTGTGAAGCCTTCTTGAATTCCTCAATTATGATAGGAATTTTTATCTGTCCTATGCATTTACCATCTTGTATTTTGCATTATTTTATCTGTTTTCTTGTCTTATCCTTCTGTATACATTATAAGCTCTTTGAGGACAAGAATGTAATATATTTATAAGTCTACCATTCCCAAACACCAAGTTTGACAGGTTATACATAACGTGCATTTCACAAATGTTTTTTTTTTTCAGTGCATGAGTACAATAGTAGCATTGTGTTTGGTTGTGATTATATGTGTGTACAAACATATTTACACATCTATATATGTGTATAGATAGGTAGTTGTACATATAATATATAATCACACATGTAACTGCATATAAATGTATTAGATATACATAGATTTAGTAAATGTTTGCTTACTATTTTGATAGCTGTATTAAATCTATTTTTTGAATCCTCTGTATTTTATTTTGTGCATTTAAAAACAATGTTCTTAAAAGGGGTCAATAGGCTTTACCAGATGACCAATGGAGTCTCTGACACATAAAAAAAAATAAGAATTCTTCTTCTGTGGTAGTATGTTGACTTGCATTCTGATAAACAAATACCAGAATGAAAACTTTTCTCTTGCTGTGCAATGTCTAAGGTATAGTTTGGACTGGATAGTTGTTTAGAAGTCACTTGAATTCTAAAATTGTGTAATTTATGGAAATTTTATTTGGAATATAGTGTAATGTAGGTGGAAGATACACAAAAATGACTCCCTCAAAAAAAGGCCATGTGGCAGAGAAACTGAGTAAAAGAAAAATGTTTTCCTCCACAGCAGTCTTTGAGACTCATAGCCTCATTTGTGGCTCATGCCATATGCCTCTTGTATGACAAACTGCTTGGTGTTGTTCAAGCCTGGAAACAGCACTTTGTGACAGTGCGATTATTACCTTAGGAGTGCTGAGATTTGAAAGGTATGCAAATGAGTTATTTAATGGAAGAGTCATTTACTTATGTAAAAGCAACATTACTAGAAAACTGATACATTCCGAGTAAATGGGAAAGCAAAAGAGCCTGACAGCCTTGGGATAATGAGTCAATGAGACTCTCAATCAGGAGCACATCCAGAACCATCCCCTGCCAGCAGCTGAGGATCGTATGGTAGTTATGCATTTGAAAAGTTCATCAGTTTCAAGACCAAGGAGGGTTGTTAAATTTGCAGAGAGACATTAAAACATATAGGGAGGATTATATCTAGGCCTGCTTACAAAATCTGGTACTCTTCTCATTTGTTCCTCTATTAACCTCTTACTTAGAAAGATGAATGCTCTGAAAGCCAGGGATGGTCAAATAGAAGGATGGATATGGGAATATAGATACTTCTCAGTTCAGTGTGGAACCGTGTTTGTTTTCATATTAAAATGATACTCAGTATACTAGGGTAATCTTTCCTTAAAATTTCAGACCATGGAGCATTTAGCTGAGGAAAAGCACTCTGGATTTTGTCTTTCAATTACAAATTGTGTCATTATTACTATGATAAAGAAATCCATGTTTCAATGTGTATGCAAGCATTAGGTATGTGTATATGCATACATTATGAATTCATGAATATATTACAAAATGAATTAGATAAATATTCACAGATATAAATACATATGCATAAGAATATACATATAAATGCATGTGCATATAAATATATGCCTGTATATGCATATGATTTATGTTCACATGTGTGCAAAGATCTATTATATGTACATGTGTTATATACACGTAATGCATAATTGACATGCATGCATATTATATAAGTGAAAGAACAGATAGACCCATGTATAACATAAAGAATACATGGGAACATACATACATAGCTGGATAGTCAATTAATGTTTAGAGAAATAAATGAATGGATGAATCAATAAATGACAAAACATATCAATAGAAAGACAAATCTCACTTGAAGCATATTATTCTAACACTTTACAAATGGTGGTCCATGGATTCTTATCATAGATGAGAGTTTTCCAAGTCTAGCTTTGCATTCCACTTCACTGTACGATTTCTTCCATGAAATCAGTTAGGTCATTTCTTTAGAAGTTGAGCTCCCAGGAGGACTTACCTCTAAACTACACACGTACATTAGCTAAACTGACTGATCTATTGTAGAGTCCACTGAACTCATACATTTGTCTTGACCTTAGCTAGGAATAAAAACACCATTACTTATTTCTATACCTTTACTGGGACTTTTTAAAACCTGTCAATGAAATTTCGTAGATAACTAAGTGATGTTCTAGACAACTTGAAAATTATAAACTATAGATGTATTGTCACAATGTATTAATAGAGGAACAACCCAATGGTAAAGTCAGAGGTCCTCAATTCATCTGTAGAGTGAATAACACATTTTGCTTCCACTTAATAATTGTGTGGAGATCATATGGTTTCTATACACATTGCAATCCTTAGAAGAACCATTTTATAAAATGAAGTCTGCCAATTCTTTCTTGATCAGATCTTAAATAGATGCTTGTGAACTAATCAATGCCAAGACTTTTTCTAGTCCTGATCAGAAAGTGAAGCTGAGTCTAGCAGTAACTTATTCTATGGTACTGGTGATCAGCTCAGATATCTTGACAGCAAGCATGCTGTTAGAAAGAAGAGGTGCAGTCATTTTGTCTGTCATTATCACTGTTCTGATGACAAGTGATTTGACATTTTGTCCACAAATGAAAGATACAGGTCTATAACTCCTTGGACTGAAAAACTGACATTTGTCTAGTACACAAAAACTTCCTTTAATAGGAGGCTCACTCTGGGGGCTGGACCAGAGTTGATGGTAGGGGACAATGTTGTACAGAAATGACTGGCATGTGAAAATAAAATGTGATATTGTATCAAAAATAAGTAAAACTGAAACCAAAGTTACAATATCATTTTTACTATTTTATGTTTATGTAAAGTTACTTACTATTCTGCAGATTATGGGGAGGACAATATTCTCTTTCTCTTGACCCAGGGGTGGGGAACCTGTGGCCGAGAGGCTACATATTGCCTCCTAGATTCTTGAGTATAGCCTTTTGACTGAGTAAAAGTTTTACAGATCAAATCCTTTAATCAAGGGAATTTGTTGTATAAAGTTTGGGTTCACTCAAAGAAGGCCACATGTGGCCTTGAGGTGACGGGTTTGCCAGCCCTGTGACTTGACCTCTTTTTCTCCATCTCTCACCCAAACAAACAAAAATCTCTCCTTACCCTAGTAAGTTCCATGTTTGACCAAAAGATTTGACAGTTACCCTCTTTCTAAGGACACTTTTAGAACAAACTGTAGATAATCATCTGCACAACCAGAATGCCAGAGATAGAAAGGACATCAGTGACCAATCCCTACCTCTCTTCTATATCATCCCTAACAAGAGACTATCTATTCTATATTTGAAGGTCACAGGTGAAGGGAAAGCCAGGATCTCCTGATTCAGTTCAATTCAGGAGAGCAAATAAAGAGTCATCCTGGATTCCTTACTATCACTCACCCCCCATAGCCAATCTGTTGCCAAGGTCTGTCAATTTTACTTTCGCAGCTTCTCCCATGTGTGACCTCTTCTTTCCTCTGACACAACCACCCTGGCATAGGCCTTTATTGTCTCACACCTGGATTATTCTGATAGCTACTGGTGGATCTTCCTGTTTCAAGTCTCTTCTCACTGTAGTCCATTATCCATTCAGCCAATAAAAAGTGAATTTTCTAAAGCTCACTTCAACCCTTCCCTCACTCTTCCCTCTCCCAATAAACTCCAATGCCTCCCTATTACCTACAGGATCAAATACAAAATTGTTATTTTCTATTCAAAGCCCTTCATAACATACCCCTCCCCTATCTTTCCAGTGTTCTTATATTTTCCTGGCTTCCTGACTTTTACAAAAATAAGAAATTTTATCTCTCAGCTCTGGACATTTTTTCTGACTATTCCCTGTGGCTGGAAAACACTCTCTCCTCTGCTATGACTACTGATTTCTCTGGCTTCCTTTATATTTTATCCTACCTTCTGTAGGCAGCCTTCCCAGTTCCTATTAAATCCAGTACTTTCATTCTATTAACATATGTGCCTCTACGTGTGTATGTGAATATGTATATAATGAATTCATTATACTATGTGTGTATATATGAAGAGAGGAGAGAGAGAGAGAGAAAGAGAGAGAGAGAGAGAGAAAGGGAGAGAGAGAGAGAGAGAGAAATTTGAAGCAAGAACCCTGTGAATATTTGCTTCTAGAACTATTATATATTCTATAAAAGTAGCATAATGAAGCTGATAGAATTATAGCCACTAGCATTATACATATATATACACACACACACACATACACACACATGTATATGTGTATGTACTCATACATACCCACATATGTGTATATATGAATATGTACACAAGTATGTTTATAAACACATCTGTATACATATGTATATATGGATATATATTCAGTTCAATTTATATATGAAATGTATGTATAAATATATAAGTATGCATGAGAGAGAAGGAAAAGAAGATAAAGAAGATGAAGAAGAAGCAGAGGAAGAAGAAAAAGAAGGAGGAGAAGGAAGAAGGTGAGGAGAAGATGAAGAAGAAGAGGAAGAAGAAAAAGGAGAAGAAGATAAAGAAGAAAAAGAGAAGACCACAACAGAGACAGTGACAAAGAGAGACAGAGAAAGGAAGGGAAGAGGGAGAAATAGAGAGAGTTAAACTTATAATGTTCTAGGCTTTGTGCTGGTCACTATGTGGGATAGAATGTACATCAAAAAAAACATAGTAACGTCTACTGCCCTTGACAATACTTGGTGTTAGAGACATGAGATTGTCATTGGGAAAGAATTCACAGTTCTGTGAGCTGATTCTATTTCATGAAATAAAAGTGAAAAAAATGTTGAATATGGAACTGGAAGACATTAGTTCCAATCTTGCCTCTGCTGGTGATGACCTTGGGCAGGTGACGACTCTCTGAGTCTCATTTGTCACTATTATTAAATGAGGTAGATTGACCTCAGTGCCTCAATGGTTTTTTTTGTCTTGAATCTATGCTCCTATGATCAAACAAGTCATTTCATTAATACAACAGATTCCTAATAGTATATCAGACTATTTCTATATGTCAAAGTTTCAGTATTTTTGCCAAGCCATCCTAATTTTCTGAAAAGGAAAACAAAAAGATCCTGTTTTGGCCTAAATCTCTAGCCAACTTTTGCCTTCTCACTAATTAAACAATAATTTTCCTCACCCTTCCTGGATGCCTTCTCTGTTCCCAACTCAGAGCCCTTGATTTGGCCAATATTATGTTTCAAAATTTGATATTTTAGGAGTGTTTGCCCTTTTCACTTGAAAAAATAATAATGACCCAAGATATATTATTAGAAGTGTTTGATTTAAATTTCATTTCCATGAAAATGGGAGAGCAGGGAAGTGATTTTAAAAATTGGCACAACTGTGGTTGACAGAAATTTTGGTTCTCCATCCGTGAATTCAAATGTGAGTATATGCAAATAAATGACCAATCCTTCCACCTTGAGGGAAGAGGGGACTGTAGCAGCCCTTGGGGAAATCACTTAAACTGCTGTATCTTATAAACAAATACTGGAGATCCTGGAATCATAGGAAAATAAACTTGAACAGCAAGAGACCTTAGAGATCATCTAATGCAATCTCATCATTTTTGAAGCAAGGACACTGAAATGTTTGCTTCTATATTGTCATCGCTATATATGTGTATTACAAAAGCAGTATATTAGAGTCAACAGAATCAGTCACTAGGAAAAATGACATTTGTGAGCTCTGTGCACTAGGCATGTCATTTAATCTATACATACCTCAAGTAACCCTCTAAACTCAGAGAACCAGAAGACCATACAGTTAGAGCTGGAAAATTTTGGGGGTCATATCATCATAGAATCATCGATTTAGAACTGAAGAAGATCCAGCACCTTAATTTGAGAAATGAGGAGATGAAATTGAGATATTATCATTATTATTAAAATTATGATATACTATTATATATTGTAGTACAATATACAGAAATATGATCATTATAGACACAAGGTTACCTAGCTAAGAGTAGTAGAGTCAAGATTCAAGACAAAGTCTTCTGATGCTCAGTCTATAGTCTTTTCACTATGCTAGGTTGCATTATTTATCAATTCATGAAATTACTCAGTCTTTTAGCATGTATTAAGTGGTGACTGTACATCAAGGATGATACCATAGATAGATTATCATACTCTTCCTTGGAGGGCCATTGTAAACTAGGGATTTCATAGGATGACAAAGTCACAGATTCTTCCAGTATTTAGCATGGCTGTAACATATGAAATGAGAATCGAAAGGCTGGGTGCAAAGAATTTTGTTATGTATGAGAAAGACTACATCTCATTATATCCATTACATATTTATCCCCACTTGCAAAACTCTAGTGCAGAATTACCCAACACACATCCTGAGAACATATTATTATTTTCTTTTTTAATTTAAGAATGCGTAGGATAGAGGAGAATCCAACTTAATTTAATTGAACCATTATTTATTAAATGTTTACTGCATGCAAGATACTTAAGTGCTGGGAATACCTATCTATCTATCTATCTATCTATCTATCTATCTATCTATCTATCTATCTGTCTGTCTGTCTGTCTGTCTGTCTGTCTGTCTGTCTTTCTATCTATCCAAATATGTATCTATATCTCTCTATATAGACATATGTGTGTATACATACATACATGTGAGTGCATATGTGGGTGTATGATGTCTTAATCTAAATGATGTTTCCACACATAAGAATGAAATCTAATGTGAGACAGATATGTATATACTTTTTGTCTGGAGTTTTATTCCCAGCATTTAGCAGAGTATGGCAAAACTGGTGAGCTAGTTGGCATTTGATCTGAGTTTTGAAGGAAGATAGGGGTCCCAACAGGCAAAGATGACAAGCAGGAGCATTTCGGGAATTGGGTACAATATGGGCAAAAACTTGGAGCGGAAAAATACAAATCCCATAAGAATTGTGTTTGCAGGTTTCTAAGTGCAGCCAACGGGTTACCCTTAATCACTCATAGAATCTTTAAACTCTTCATAGAAGTTGCACCTAAAAGTATGGTTCTCCTTAAGTTTGCCTCAGCAAAAAAAAAAAAAAAAAAATCAGGGAGAAATTTTTGTTAAAACACTTACATATCAGAGAAGAATTGCTCCACAGTCAGGTCACTTTAGAGAAAATTTTCTGGAGTATGCTATTATAGAATAGAAAGCTATGTTCAGAGTCAAAGGACTTGAACTTGAATGTACCTTAACTCAGTGTGACCTTAGTTAAGTCACTTCTCTCCCCCTGTCCACCTTGGGGTCCATTTTTTCAACTCTAAAGTGAGCAGTTTAGACTACCTGATAATTTTTTTTTAAGCTTTAATTCTACAAGGGTGACACATGACCCAAAATCATACTTTGTAGGTAATGACAACAACCTCAGAACAATGTAGATAACTGAGAAAGGTCAAAAAGTTGCCACTCATCCCCACATTATAGTGTGAGTTTCAAAATTCAACAGCATTTTACGACTCTTTGATCGTTCTACATGTTCCCTGGGAAGAAGAAGAGAACAAGTTTAAATCCTAGGGACAGAATTAAGACAATTAATCATCAAATGAAGGACTGTATTATATGCATTTCATAATTCCTCATAAGATCAGACACTCCAGAGCAGGGAGGCACCTCAGAGGTCATTTAGTTCAAGCTCTTTATTTTATAGTTCAGAAAGTAAGTCCAGTGAGGTAAAAGAGTCAGCATTTGCAGGAAACTTTTCAGATTGCAAGGACAACAGTCTAAACTATATTATGACAGTGTGCTATATACTTAGCAAAAGAAAATTGTGATATGATAGTGCCACATGTCTGAGTATATACTTTATTCTAACTCCAGTGTGAGATCTGTCGGGATAGGGAACACAAAGGACTAAATTCTGTGTGCCCTAGGAACTATCTGCTCTAATGCCTACAATGTATTTTAATAACTCTTGAGTTTGAATAAACATTATAAATACTAGTTGGCATTCATAGGATGTTTTACAATTGACTAAGTGTTTCACATATGTACGGAGGATAGGGATGTTTTGGTTTTTTTCCTGTGAAGGAAATAGTACAAAGGTCACCATTGCTATTCTGCCCTTTTCCTTCTTGCTTCCAGACAGAGGAACCAAAACTGGAAGGAAGGGAGTGGAAGTGAGTGAAAAGAAGTTTTCTAAACTCAAGGTGGACTTTAGATAGGGTCACAAGTGGTCATTAAGGCAGAATCAGAGGTCAATTTAATAGACAGACAAAAATGCCTTAGGGTTTTCTGTGTTGCTTGTCAACCAAGATAGGCTAAGTTTTACATTATAAAATAATTGAATGGGCCCCTGAGGCTAAGGGTTAAAAGACTTTCAGGCTTCCTCTCTTACCAGGGAAGAGGCCACACAGCAACTGAAGAAAAGCAAATGGAAAGAAAGAACTGAAACTGCTCAGTAGATCTATCCAGCAAATAGGAACTCTCTAGAGAAATAGGGCTGAATATATCAGCACCAGGGGCAGGGACAGTGCTGGAGGCAACACTAATGCTAGAACTCTCTTGATTCAAGTTTTATGTTGAGACTACATGATGTATTCACAAATTGTTGAGCAGTTACAAAAGATGTATTTTTACTTAGTACAACAATAGAAATTGGGCACTTATCTTTGCTGGACACCCCCTTCCCCCCTTCAATTCCATGTGGAATGCTGGTCATCAAGGCAGTAAATGATAAAGGACATGATGATGTCTAGTATGATCCTGAGAGATCCACTGGTTGGAGAGGCTCTGACTACAAATTGGTGGGTCTTTTTATGATCTCAAATGATCAGAAAACTGTGCCAGGGAAATAGGGGTCAATACATGGGGGAATGGGGTGGAGGTGGAGGTGTAATGTTTCTAAAATGTGTACCAAAATAGTCTTTGTGCAGTTTTAAGTTATTAAACCTTAAAATTATATTAAAACTTTTTGGATATCCTGTATTATCTCTTTTGATCTTCACAACGAACCTGCAAAGCTTCTATAGGCATTAGTAGCCATATTTGGCAGATGAACCTGAGGCTCAGGAAAAAAAAAAAATAATGATAGAGGCCCCAGGTACTTCTGCTAGTTACCTGGAGGCTGAGAAGCAAATTCATCATTCATCCTTTAAAAAATTAACTCCTCCCTTCTTGATTAGGCATGTGTGCCAATAAGTGAACTCCCTTGGCTTACACATGACAGACCCCTCTGAAACCCACATCCAGATATAAAGGTATGTTTTATAGGCTGCTATCGATAGGATACATGTTCAAAGAAATACTGAAGAAAGTTTAGCTTCTTACGTATTGGGTTCATTATAGAACAGATCTAACTACTTCCATTTTGAAAGGAACTTCCTTAGAACTCCCAGTTCATTTCTCTCCAAGTTTGATTGGGAGAGAAACTTTACTGCTTAACATGAAAGCAAAATGTTTAACTTAGAGACATTCAAGGCAGTTTTAATGCCACGAATATTTAAAGAAGCCTTTAGCTATTTTGCTGTTCTCATATTATGGGCAAATAGTCGTAGTTTATCTTCTGCCTCACTGCCACCAGATCTTCTGAGCCAATCTCAATAGGTAAATATCAATTGTTAGGCTATAAAAGTTGATAAAAGCCAGAGTTCCAGAAACAGCCTCATAGTTTACATACAGTAATGTGCTTGCAAGTGTTTTATAAGCCCCATGCAATGAAAATGGAAGTGAGAATGCCAACAATATGATATTTTAGTCACTCTCTGAGGCACTTAATAATTTTAGCAATATGTTTCAATCAAGCTCCCACTATATTTATTAAGCAGCTTTATGCAGTTTTCTTTTTCAATTTGCAACTAATACATTGCTACAGAAACCCCCAAGTAAATCCATGGCATCAATCCCTGTATACTAGTTGATGTTTGCAACAACACATCATGGAATATTACTCCTAGGATATCACCTGGAAATCAAACTATGAATTCAGAGATGGTGAGAAAGGCCATTATCATCTGCCAGCATCCAATGTGACGTTATAGGCTGCTTTATAGATAGCAGTGGCTGTGCATCATAAACATGGCCAAATATGCACTTCCTGTTTTAATTACAACTCCACTGTGTTTTCTAGTGATGCATTATAAGCAACCATTACTGATTCTCCTTCCCATGCTGAAATACTAGTCTTTTACTGTTCTTTAACATTTCTCAGCATTCTTAATAGTACAAAATGATAGTGTACTCCCTCCCCCATGGTAAAGTGTAGAATTAATTATTAAACATGAGTTAAGTACTTTTGTGTTCTGGGTACTCTTCTGAGCTTTGGGATATAAGGTGGAAAATTAAATAATCAGATGTGGTGGTTTAGGTCTGTAGTACAGGATACTAGGGGGGGTGGTAGTGAAAGAAGTGGCACTGAGACTAGTGGACTGCTCGAGTTTGGGAGGTCCAAGGTGCAGTAGGGCTAAAGCTGGTTAGATAACCACACTAAGTCCAGCATCAAATGGTAAGCCACTGTTAATGGGGAGCCTCAAGGTTGTTAAAAGAAGGGTGAAATGGTCCAAATATGAAATGGAGAAAGTCAAAGTTTCCATGTAGATCAGCAGTAGAATCAGGCTGAGAGGATTGCTAAATTGCAGACTGAATATAATGGGCAGACCCAGTCCTGCAACTCCCGAAAGTGAAATAATGCCTGTCCTCAAAAATTATATATTCTCCTATGGGATATAAGATATATCAGGATGGGTGAGGGACAGTTACGTGGCTCAGTGGACAGTGTCAGGCCTGGAGTCAGGAAGACTTGAATTCATATCTGGCCCCAGACACTTACTGTGTGAACCTGGGCAAGTCCTTTTTTACCTATTTGTTTCAATTTCCTCATTTATTTAATAAGCTGAAGAATGAAACTTTCCCAGTATCTTTGTCAAGAAAACCCCAGTGAGGTCATGAACATTCATTAAGGTATGACTGAACAGCAAAACCAGAGCCATGAACTTTGGAAATTACAAAGACTGGAAACAATCTAGGGTCAATAGATTGCCATGTCCTTTCCAAAAGTATTTGATTCTTTTTCACTGAGCTAGGGGTGGAAGAGAATAAGGGCTGGAAGGTTTTTGTTGTTGTTGTTTATTCTTTTTTCTTTTGTAGAAAGGCAATTGTCAAGGTGTTCATGCTGGCTTGGTACTGATTTCCTAATTATTAGTAGGTATTTGACAGTGTTGAAATGACTGACTCATTGATACTCAAAATAAAGTTCCTCCCAGATTTTAGGCTGTTTTGACAGTAGGGACTTTTTTTTGGTATTCATTGCCAATACCTAGCATAGTGAATGTTTTATAGTAGGAATGCCAGACAGTCAACATGCATTTAGTAAGACCTTATAACAGCTTACTGAATCAATGAATGAATATTTTCTGGATCATTATCCCCTGACCCACACATGAATAATCTAGACTTTATGTTTCTGAGAATGAGTACTTAATTTCAGAAGCCACATTCCTAGAGTACAGTCAAAACTCATCACAAATAAAGTTTTAGCTATACTAAAAATGTTGATGCTCTATGCATCAAATCACAACTCATGTCATATTTGATTTTTGGTAGTTGGCATGAGGAAGCTTAAAATACATTGACCTTGAAGCTATTGAAATGATTGGATAAAGTAGAATCATATTGAAAAGGAATTGTTGAGGTAGAAGTGAGATGATGGAAAGAGAGGTAGCAACCAAGGTGAACTTTCTCTCCATTCCCACCAAAGAACTTTAAGATAAATCAAGTTCTGGAGAAGCAGTGTTGACAGATGATTAGAGAAACTTTTTCTAGCCTAAGATAACTTAGAAGGCTAACAAAAGAGCTCCATAACACATGGCTGGGGGAAAGCCCAGAAGACATATGGTGGGAACACCAACAGTGGGCCTTAGAGATGGATGTGACAATGACAGCATTAAATTCAGAAGCTTTCAGCCAAGAGATGGTAAGGGGGATAGAAAACTGGTCAGAAAGATATGACAGGGCACACTTTTTTAGCATAAGGTGTAGGTTTGGTGGTATTTGGCAACTCTATCAACCACATACAGGTCTGGGTCATAGTTTCAGAGCAAAGAGGAACATTGATGGTAGGTCACAAAGGGAGTAGGGACTTTGATAACAGTTCAAATGCTGAAAGAGATGGTAGGACTTACAATTGCAGGGATACAAGGGCCTTTCCTGAGCAGATACCAGGCTCAGACCAGGAGAGAAGTGGTCACAACTCTACCCAGATCACATCACTTTGGAAGCAACAAAACATTGTATATGCTGAGAACTACCTTTTAAAACAACAATGTGAAAATATCTGAAGCCTCTCCATTTCTAAGTGAGCAGAGACTGACTGGTGCATGAATGTAAAAGTTGAGAAATCAACTGAAAAAATGAACCAACAACAATAACAAAGTGCACATAAAAGCAGGAAAGATCAACACACAGAGAAGACAATATGAACAGAGGTGCAACCAAATTCTCAAAGAAAAATAATAATTGGACTATACTTCAACCAGAATTCCTGGAAAAGCTAAAGAAATGGATAAGAATGGTAGAAGACAAAAACAGGAAAAAAGATGAGAGTGACAGAAAATTAAGGAAAGAGAATTATCAAGTTGTTAAAAGAGGTGCAAAAGATTTCTGGTCCCATAAGCCAAGATGGCAGAGTGATCAGTAATTGCTATCTCCCTCCTCTTGTCGACCTTGAAGAGCCCAGATAATAACTCCCTGGGAAAGAACCCTGGAACAGGGAGAGCAGCAGAAGGGGTGAACAGTCTTTTTGTCTGTGAGGCTAGGAAGATCGCTAAGGAGGATCCTGCTTTCGGTGATTGAAGGGGAACAGTGCAGGATCTGAGCTGTCCCAGACAGCCGCACATCAACAAACTGGGAGAAGATCCTGAACCCCGAGGGATGAAGCCAGCAACTGCCAACACCAGGACCCCAGGTGTGCCTTAGCACCCAGGGGAATTGAGAATATGCTAGCACAGACTGGATCACCAACCAATGAGGTTGCTTATGCACTACCTCGGGAGAGGAGACTTCCTGTGACCAGACCACCCCGCACTCACACTTAATGGAATACATGCAGGGTAAATTTGGAGAGACTCAAAAAGACATTATCTGGTCTCTACTTTCAAACACCAGCCAGCTCAACACCAGGTAAGCTGCAGCATTTTAGCTTCTACCTGAAAGAACCAGAGACCACAACATATAAAGTCTCAATTTGTAGGCAAAAGAACTGTGGGAGAGAGCCCCTTGAACCCCAGACAAAAAGATATACTTTAAAAGTCAGGAAAGAGAGGAGCCAAGATACACATATGCTAGCTCTGAACCTACAACCCATAAAATACCTATAAAGAAGAACTCCCAACAAATTCTGGAGCAGCAGAAGCCACAGAACAATGGAGTGGAGGATATTTCTGTTCCAGAGAGCCCTGAAAAACCAACCCAAAAGGTCTGTCGTGCCTTGGACCAGGCACAGAGCCCAGCCCTGTCTCGGCCAGGCAGCACCAAGAGGAGCAGATCTGAGCAGGCTTCAGGGACAGAATCTCTAGCAGCAGTGCAGGTCCCTCCACCCACAGGCGGCAAAAGTCAGTGAGAGAGTATCTTTGGCTCGTGGAGAGGGGAGCAAGGTGTGTGCATAACTCAGGCCTCCTCGGGAGGCAGTAGCAGAGGCAGCAGCAGAAAGGTGCTCTCAAAGAAGGCAGGAGCTTGGATCCATTGTTGAAGGTCTCTGCATAAACCCCCTGAGTGAACTTAGCCCCTTGTGGCAGCCCTGCCTCCATCAGAGCACCTGAACTTAATCTCACACTGAAGAGCAGCCCCTCCCTGCTGAAAGCCCTAAGGCTGGGAAGCAGCATTTGAATCTCAGACCCCAAGCTCTGGCTGGGGGGATCTGGAGGTAAGGTGGGTGTGGAGAGGACACTCAGAAGTCAAGTTGCTGGATGGGAAAATGCCCAGATAAAGGAAAAAAAATACGACCATAGAAGGTTACTTTCTTGGTGAACAGATATCTCCTCCCATCCTTTCAGAGGAGGAAGAACAATGCTTACCATCAGGGAAAGACACATAAGTCAAGGCTTCTGTGTCCCAAACATCCAAAATAAATATTTAATGGGCTCAGGCCATGGAAGGGCTCAAAAAGGATTTTGAAAATCAAGTTAGAGAGGTGGAGGAAAAACTGGGAAGAGAAATGAGAGATGCAAGAAAAGCATGAAAAGCAGGTCAACACCTTGCTAAGGAGACCCAAGAAAATGCTGAAGAAAATAACAACTTGAAAAATAGGCTAACTCAATTGGCAAAAGAGGTTCAAAAAGCCAATGAAGAGAAGAATGCTTTAAAAAGCCGAATTAGCCAAATGGAAAAGGAGGTTCAAAAGCTCACTGAAGAAAAGAGTTCTTTCAAAATTAGAATGGAACAAATGGAAGCGACTGACTTTATGAGAAACCAAGAAATCACAAAACAAAACCAAAAGAATGAAAAAAAATGGAAGATAATGTGAAATATCTCATTGGAAAAACAACTGACCTGGAAAATAGATCCAGGAGAGACAATTTAAAAATTATGGGCCTGAATGAAAGCCATGATCAAAAAAAAAGCCTAGACATCATCTTTCATGAAATTATCAAGGAAAACTGCCCTGAGATTCTAGAACCAGAGGGCATCATAAGTATTCAAGGAATCCACGGATCACCATCTGAAAGAGATTCAAAAAGAGAAACTCCTAGGAACATTATGGCCAAATTCCAGAGTTTCCAGGTCAAGGAGAAAATATTGCAAGCAGCTAGAAATAAACAATTCAAGTATTGTGGAAATACAATCAGGATAACAAAATATCTAGCAGCTTCTACATTAAGGGATCAAAGGGAGTGGAATATAATATTCCAGAAGTCAAAGGAACTAGGACTAAAACCAAGAATCAACTACCCAGCAAAACTGAGTATAATACTTCAGGGGAAAAAAATGGTTTTTCAATGAAATTGAGGACTTTCAAGAATTCTTGATGAAAATACCAAAGCTGAAAAGAAAATTTGACTTTCAAACACAAGAATGAAGAGAAGCATGGAAAGGTAAACAGCAAAGAGGTCATAAGGGACTTACAAAAGTTGAACTGTTTACATTCCTACATGGAAAGACAATATTTGTAACTCTTGAAACTTTTCAGTATCTGGGTAGCTGGTGGGATTACACACACACACACACACACACACACACACACACACACACACACGTACACACAGAGACAAAGAGCACAGAGTGAATTGAATAAGATGAGATCATATCTTAAAAAAGTAAAATTAAGTGGTGAGAGAAATGTATTGGGAGGAGAAAGGGAGAAATGGAATGGGGCAAATTATCTCTCATAAAAAAGGCAAGCAAAAGACATATTAGTGGAGGGAAAAAAGAGGGGAGGTGAGAGAAAAACATGAAGTTTACTCTCATCACATTCCACTAAAGGAAGGAAGAAAATGCACATTCATTTTCGCATGAAAATCTATCTTACAATACAGGAAAGTGGGGGTGAAGCGGATAAGCAGGGTGGGGGGATGATGGAAGGGAGGGCAATGGGAAGAGGGAGAAATTTGAAGTCAACGCTATTGGGGAGGGACAGGATGAAAAGAGAGAATAGAAGCAATGGGGGGCAGGATACGATGGAGGGAAATATAGTTAGTCTTACAAAACAAGACTGTTATGAAAGTCGTTTGCAAAACTTCACAGATATGGCCTATATTGAATTGCTTGCCTTCCCAAAGGGAATGGGTGTGGAGGGAGGGATGAAGAGAAGTTAGAACTCAAAGTTTTAGGAAGAACTATTGAGTACTATTCTTGCTCCTGGGAAATAAGAAATACAGGTAATGGGGTACAGAAAGGTATCTGGCCCTACAGGAAAAAAGAGACGATGGGGACAAAGGATAGGAGGGATGATAGAAAAGAGGGCAGATTCCTGATGGGGGAAATTAGAATGCTTGGTGTTTTAGGGTGGGGGGGGGACAAATGGGGAGAAAATTTGGAACCCAAAATTTTTTTTTTTTATAATTTTTTTATTTTTTTAATGTTTAATAATCACTGCCATACAATTGCGATTTTATCCCTCCCCACCCACCCCCCACTACCTCCCTCCCTCCCCACGACTGCACACAATTCTGTATAGATTCTACATATACTTTCCTATTGAGTATATTTTCACTATAGTCATGTTATGTAGTCAGACTAAGATAAATGAAAGAATCCGTATAACAAATCAGAACATGATACACAAACAGATACACATACACAAACATGATCTGCTACATTATGTGAGTGACTTCCATATTTCTCTCTCTGAGTGTGGAAGGCATTTTGCCTTGAGGTCCACCATTGGGATTTTTTTTTTTTCAGAAGTTCTTGTGTTATTACAAAAATCTAAGTCTACCAGAAAAAACTCTCACACACTGTGGTCGTTGCTATGCATAAAGTTCTCCTGGTTCTGCTCCTTTCACTCAGCATCAGGTCATATAAGTCCTTCCAGGCCTCTCTGAAGTCTTCTTGTTCATCATTTCTTATGGCACAATAGTACTCCATTACATTCATATACCATAATTTATTCAGCCATTCCCCAATTGATGGACATCCCCTTGACTTCCAGTTTTTGGCAACTACATAGAGTGCTGCTATAAATATTTTTGTACATGTGGGACCCTTTCCCATTTTTATGATCTCTTGGGGATATAGTCCTAATAGCGATATTGCTGGGTCAAAGGGTATGCACATTTTTGTAGCCCTTTGGGCATAGTTCCAAATTGCTCTCCAGAATGGTTGGATGCGCTCGTAGCTCCACCAACAATGAATTAGTGTTCCAACTCTCCCACATCCTCTCCAGCATTTATCATTTTCTTGTTCTGTCATGTTTGCCAATCTTATAGGTGTGATGTGGTACCTCAGAGTTGTTTTGATTTGCATCTCTCTAACCAATAGTGATTTAGAGCATTTTTTCATATGATTATAGATATCTTTAATTTCTTCCTCTGAAAATTGCCTGTTCATATCCTTTGACCATTTATCAATTGGGGAATGACTTGTATGATTATACATTTGGGTCAGTTCTCTATATATTCTAGAAATGAGGCCTTTATCCCCGAGCTTAGCTGTAAAAATTTTTTCCCAATTTACTACATCCCTCCGGATTTTGGTTGCATTGGGTTTGGTTGTGCAAAAACTTCTCAGTTTAATGTACTCAAAGTTGTCCATTTTGCATTTCATAATGCATTCTATCTCTCCTTTAGTAAAGAATTCTTCCCTTCTCCATAGATCTGATAAATACACTATTCCTTGCTTCTCCAGTTTATTCATGGTATCAATCTTTATACCTAAATCATGTACCCATTTGGACTTCATTCTTGTGTACGGTGTCAGGTATGGGTCTATGCCTAATTTCTGTCACACTGTTATCCAGTTTTCCCAGCAATTTTTGTCAAACAATGAGTTCTTATCCCAGAAGCTGGGGTCCTTGGGTTTATCAAACAGAAGGTTGCTATATTCCTTGCCTACTGCATCTTGAGTGCCAAGTCTATTCCACTTGTCTACCTCTCTGTTTCTTAGCCAATACCAAGTGGTTTTGATAATTGCTGCTTTATAGTACAGTTTAAGGTCTGGTAGCGCTAGGCCACCTTCCCAAGCATTTCTTTTCATTAGTCCCTTTGATATTCTGGACCTTTTGTTTTTCCAAATGAATTTTGATATTATTTTATCCAGCTCTAGAAAGTAATTGTCTGATAGTTTAATTGGTATGACACTAAATAAGTATATTAATTTGGGTAGAATTGTCATTTTTACTATATTAGCACGGCCTACCCATGAGCAACTAATGTTTTTCCACTTACTTAAATCTGACTTTATTTGTGCAAAAAGTGTCTTGTAATTGTGTTCATATAGTCCCTGGGTTTGTTTTGGCAGGTAGACTCCTAAGTATTTTATACTGTCTACCCTAACTTTAAATGGGATTTCTCTTTCTATCTCTTGCTGTTGAACTTTGTTGCTAATATATAGGAATGCAGAGGATTTGTGTGGGTTTATTTTGTACCCTGCAACTTTGCCAAAGTTGTTTATTAATTCAAGTAATTTTTTACTTGAATCTCTGGGATTCTCTAGGTAAATCATCATATCATCTGCAAAGAGTGATAACTTAGTTTCTTCTTTGGCTATTCTAATTCCTTGAATATCTTTATCTTGTCTAATTGCTACAGCTAACATTTCTAGTACCATATTGAATAATAGTGGTGATAATGGACAACCTTGTTTCACCCCTGATCTTATTGGGAATGCATCTAGCTTATCCCCATTGCATATAATGCTTGCTGAAGGTTTTAGATAGATACTGCTTATTATTTTATGGAAAGTTCCCTTTATTCCTATGTTCTCCAATGTTTTTAGTAGGAATGGATGTTGTATTTTGTCAAAAGCTTTTGCTGCATCTATTGAGATAATCATGTGGTTTTTGTTAGCTTTGTTGTTGATGTGATCGATAATGCTAATAGTTTTCCTAATATTGAACCAGCCCTGTAGTCCTGGTATGAATCCTACCTGATCATAATGTATTAATCTCGTGATAAGATGCTGTATTCGTTTTGCTAAAATCTTATTTAAAATTTTTGCATCTATATTCATTAGGGAAATTGGTCTATAATTTTCTTTCTCTGTTTTGTCTCTTCCTGGTTTGGGTATCAAAACCATATTTGTATCATAGAAAGAATTTGGGAGGACTCCTTCTTCCCCAATTTTCAAGAATAGTGTATGTAGTATTGGAATTAACTGTTCTTTAAATGTTTGATAGAATTCACTTGTGAATCCATCTGGCCCTGGAGATTTTTTCCTAGGGAGTTCATTGATGGCTTGTTCAATTTCTTTTTCTGAGATGGGGTTGTTTAAGTATTCAACTTCCTCTTCTGTTAATCTGGGCAATTTGTATTTTTTAAAATATTCATCCATCTCGTTTAGATTATCGAATTTGTGGGTATAAAGTTGGGCAAAGTAGTTTCTAATTATTGTTTTAATTTCCTCCTCATTGGAGGTGAGTTCACCCCTTTCATTTTTAATGTTAGTAATTTGGTTTTCTTCTTTCTTTTTTTTGATCAGATTAACCAAAGGTTTATCAATTTTATTAGTTTTTTCATAAAACCAACTATTGGTTTTATTTATTAATTCAATAGTTTTCTTTATTTCAATTTTATTAATCTCTCCTTTGGTTTTCAGTATTTCTAATTTGGTATTTACTTGGGGATTTTCAATTTGTTCTTTTTCTAGCTTTCTCAACTGCAAGCCTAAGTCATTGATCTCCTCTTTCTCTATTTTATTTATGTAAGCATTCAGAGATATAAAACTTCCCCTAATAACTGCTTTTGCAGTGTCCCATAAGTTTTGGTACGTTGTCTCACTATTGTCATTCTCTTGAATGAAGTTGTTGATTGTTCCTATGATTTCTTCTTTAACCCAATCTTTCTTTAGAATTAGATTATTTAGTTTCCAATTGATTTTTGGTTTCTCTTTCCATGGCCTTTTATTACATGTAATTTTTAATGCATTATGATCTGAAAAGGATGCATTGATTATCTCTACCTTTCTGCACTGGATTGTGAGATTTTTATGTCCTAGTACATGGTCAATTTTTGTAAATGTTCCATGTACCGCTGAGAAAAAGGTATATTCCTTTCTATTCCCATTTAATTTTCTCCAAAGATCTATCATATCTACCTTATCCAGAGTTTTATTTACCTCCTTAACCTCTTTCTTGTTTATTTTAAGGTTGGATTTATCTAGTTCAGAGAGGGGGAGGTTGAGGTCCCCCACTAGTATAGTTTTGCTATCAATTTCTTCCTTCAACTCCCCCAACCTCTCCTCTAAGAATCTGGATGCTATACCACTTGGAGCATACATGTTTAGTAATGATATTGCTTCATTGTCTATGGTGCTTTTTAGTAGGATATAGTTTCCATCCTTATCCCTTTTGATTAGATCTATTTCTGCTTTTGCTTTGTCTGAGATTAGGATTGCTACTCCTGCCTTTCTTACATGAGCTGAAGCACAATATATTCTGCTCCATCCTTTGACCTTTATCCTATGTGTATCCCCCCATTTCAAATGTGTTTCTTGTAAGCAGCATATTGTTGGATTATGGCTTTTAATCCATTCTGCTATCCGTCTCCGTTTTATGGGAGAGTTCATCCCATTCACATTCACAGTTATGATTACAATCTGTGTATTTCCCTCCACCCTTTTTCCCACCATTTGTGCTTTTAACTCTCCCGTCTCCCTTCCCCTCCTCAATAGTATTCACTTTTCTCCCCCTCCTCCTGCAGCCTTCCCCTCCTTCTTTTAGCCCGCCTCCCTTTTAGTCCCCTTTACTCTTATTGCTTCTTTCCTCCCTTTTAGCCACCCTCCCCTTTCTTCCCCCTTCCCCTCTTACTACCTATAGTGTTAGTTAGGATTATCTGCTTAAGGTTATTGTTCCCTCCTTTGAACAAATCAGATGAGAGTACCTCTCAAACAATGCTCATCTCCCTCCCCTCCTTCCCTCTACTATAGTTTTGTACTTCTTCCTGTGATATAATTTGCCATTTTCTGCTTCCCCCTTTCCACACCTCCTATTACATTCCCTTCTCATACTTAAATCATATTTTTGCCATGACATCATTTACTTTATGCCCGTTCCCTCTACATATATCCCTTTTATCATAATAGCTGCACAGTTCTCAAGATTAACAGGTATCATCTTCCCTTACTGGGAGGTAAACAGATTGCCCTAATTGAGTTACAAGTTTTTGTTTTTGTTTTTTCCCCTCTGTTTACCTTTTTATGATTCTCTGGAGACCTGCATTTGAAGATCAAATTGTCTATTGAGTTCTGGTGTTTTGGTCAGGAAGCTCTGGAAATCCCTTATTTCGTTGAATGACTTTCTCTTTGCCTGAAATATTATGCTGAACTTTGCTGGGTAGTTGATCCTCGGTTGGAGTCCCAACTCCTTTGCCTTATGGAATATTGGGTTCCAATTCTTTCGATCTTTTAATGTAGAAGCTGCAAGGTCCTGTGTGATCCTGACTGTGTGACCTTGATATTTAAAGGAACCCAAAATTTTGTGAAAATGTATGTTAAAAGTTAAATAAATAAATGAATAAAAAATTTTAAAAAGTCAGGAAAAGAGTGATTATCATGAGAAAGAAGCAACACAGAACACAAAAGATCACAGAAGGTTTCTATGGTGACAAGGATGAAAACACAAATACCAAAGAGGTCAGCACTGAGATTTTACTCCCATCTAAAAGTTCAGAAGGGAATATGAACTGGTCTGAAGCACAAAGAGTCCTTTTGGAAGAGCTCAGAAAGGATTTTAAAAAAAACAAATTAGAGAAATAGAAGAAAAACTGAGTAATGATTTTAAAAATGTGAATAAAGAAGGAATGAAAAAGAAAATTGTACAAATGGAAAAGTAAGTACATAATCTAACTAGAGAAAATAAATCCTTAAGAGGAACAATTGGAAAGATGGAAAAGGAGATTCGAAAGGCAAGTGAAGAAAATAATTTGATAAAAATTTAGAATCAGACAAGTATTAGCTAATGAATCTATGAGACCTCAAGAATCAGTCAAACAGAATATGAAGAATGAAAATATAGAAGAAAATGTAAAGTATCTAGTTGAAAAACAACTGACCTGGAAAATAGATCCAGGATAAAAAATATCTAAAGATTATTGGTCTACCAGAAAGCCAAGATGAAAAAAAGAGCTTGGGCAATATCATCCAAGCAATTATCAAGAAAAATTGCCCAGAAGTGCTGGACCCAGAGGCCAAAATAGTCATAGAAAGAATCCACTATTCCCATCCTGAAGTGGACTCCAAATTAGAAACAGCAAGGAATATCATTGCCAAATTCCAGAACTATCAAGTTAAAGGAGAAGATACTGTCGGAAACCAGAAAGAAACAATATAAATATTGAGGAGCTACAGTCAGGATCACACAGGACCTTGCAGCTTCTACATTAAAAGATCAAAGGAGCTGGAATATGATATTCCATAAGGCAAGGGACCTGGGACTACAACCAAGGAATAAAATAACCCAGCAAAGTGGAGTAGAGTATTTCAAGCACAGAGATGGACATTCAATGAAATAAGGGATTTCCAGGCCTCCCTGATGAAAAAGTCAGAACTCAATAGAAAATTTGATCTTCAAATGTAGGTCTCAAGAGAGGCATAAAAAGGTAGACAGTTAAAGAAAACAACAAATTGTTACTCAATATGGGAAAACTGTTAACATCCTTATATGGAAGATGATACTTGTTAATCTTGAAAATTACATATTTATTACGAAAAATAAAAGAAATATATATAGATAGAGGGAGTGGGTATAAATTAAATGATGTGAGGATAACAAGTGTGATTTAAGGGTTTGAAGTGTTTGCAATGAGAGATGTGAAAAGGAGGAGGCAGAACAAAATAAATTATATCACAGGAAGAGGTGCAAAAGTATATTACAGTAGAGGGAAAGAGGGGAGGGAGAAGAGCATTGTTTCAGAGGTACTCTCATCTGATTGGATTCAATGAGGGTACAACAAACCCAGTTAAGTGTAGAAAGACAACTAGCTCTATAGGCAGTAGGAGGTGAAGGGGGAAATAAAAGGGAGAGGAGGCTAAAAGGGAGGGAAAAAGTAGTAATGGAAAAGGGGTTTAAAAGGGAGGGAGGCTGAAATAAGGGAGGAAAGATTAAGGGAGGCAGTGGTCAAAAATAAACACTCCATTGTGGAGGGGAAGGGAGAACTCAAAGAATAAACAAGGGGAAAGGGGATGGAGGAAAAAACACAGATAGTAGTCACAACTGTGAATGTGAGTGGGATGAACTCTCCCATAAAACAGGGATGGATAGCAGAATGGATTAAAAACCATAATCCAACAATATGTTGTTTACAAGAAACGCATTTGAAATAGGGACATACACACAGGGTAAAGGTGAGAGGTTGGAGGAGAATATTTTGTGCTTCAGCTGATGTAAGAAAAGGAGGAGTAGCAATCCTAATCCCAGGCAAAATGAAAGCAGAAATAAATCTAATCAAAAGAGATAAGGAAGGAAACTATACCCTGCTATAAGGCACCATAGATACTGAAGGAATTTCATTACCAAACATATATGATCCAAGTGGTATAGCATCCAAATTCTTGGAGACATTAAAGGAGTTACAAGAAGAAATAGATAGCAAGAATATACTAGTGGGAAACCTCAACCTCCCCCTCTCTGAATCTGATAAATCAAACTTCAAAATAAACTAGAAAGACGTTAAGCAGATAAATAACACTCTGGTTAATGTAGATATGATAGATTTCTGGAGAAAATTGAATGGAGATAGAAAGGAATATAACTTTTTCCTCAGTGATACATGGCACATATACAAAAACTGACCATGTAACAGGCCATGAAAACCTCAATATCCAGTGAAGAAAGGCAGGGATAGTCAGTGCATCCTTGTCAGATCCTAATGCAATAAAAATTATATGTAATCAAGGCCATGGAAATATAAACCAAAAACTAATTGGAAGCTAAACAATCTAATTCTAAAGAGTGAGTGGGTTAAACAACAAATTATAGAAACAATCAACAACTTCATTCAAGAGAATGAAAAAAATGAGACAACCTACTAAATCTTATGAGATACTGCAAAAGCAGTTCTTAGGGGAAGTTTCATATCTTTGAATGCTTATGTGAATAAAATAGAGAAAGACGAAATCAATGAATTGGACATGCAGCTGAAAAAGCTAGAAAAAGAACGAATTGAAAATCCCCAGTTAAATATCAGATTAGAAATATTGAAAACCAAAGGAGAGATTAATAAAATTCAAATTAAGAAAACTATTGAACTCATAAATAAAACTAAGAATTGGTTTTATGAAAAAGTCAATAAAATTGATAAACCTTTGGTTGATTTGATTAAATAAAAAGAAAACCAAATAACCGATATCAAAAATGAAAAGGGTGAACTAACTTCCATTGAGGAAGAAATTAAAACAATAAATAGAAATTACTTTGCCCAACTGTATGTCCATAAATTTGACAATGTAAATGAGATAGATGATTATTTTTAAAAATATAAATTTCTCAGATTAACAGAAGAGGAAGTTGAGTACTTTAAATAACCTCATTTCAGAAATGGAAATTGAACATGTCATCAGTGAACTCCCTAGCAAATAATCTCCAGGACCAGAGGAATTTACAAGTGAATTCTAGCAAATATTTAAAGAACAGTTAATTCCGATACTATATAGGTTATCTGGGAAAATTGCTGAAGAAGGAGTCTTCCCAAATTCTTTTTATGATAGAAATATGGTTCTGAAACCTAAACCAGGAAGAGGTAAAACAGAGAAAGAAAATTATAGACCAATTTGTCTAATGAATATAGATGCAAAAAATTTAAATAAGACATTAGAAAAAACAATACAGCAACTTATCATGAGAATAATACATTATGATCAGGTAGGATTTGTACCCGGAATGTAGGGCTGGTTCAATATTATAAAAATTATTAGGATTATTGATCATATCAACAGCAAAACTAACAGAAACCACATGATTATCTCAATATAAGCAGAAAAAGTTTTTGACAAAATACAACACCCATTCCTATTGAAAACACTGGAAAACATAGGAATAAGTATAACTTTCCATGAAATAATAAGCATTATCTACCTAAAACCATCAGCAAGCATTATATGTAATGGGGATAAAGCTAGATGATTTCCATTATGATGAGGGGTGAAAAAAGGATGAACATTATCACCACCATCATTCAATATGATATTAGGAATGCTAACTGTAGCAGTAAGAGAAGAAAAAAAACTGAGGAAATTAGAATATGCAAAGAAGGAACTACGTTATCATTCTTTGCAGATAATATGATGATATACTTAAAGATTTGCAGAGAATCAAGTAAAAAACTACTTAAGACCAAGGTGGCAGAGTAGAAAGAAGCATCTACTGTAGCTCTCACCCTATAACCCATAAAATACCTGTAAAAAATGACCCTAAACAAAATCTAGAGGAACAGAAGTCACAAAATGACAGAGTGAAAGACACTTCCTGCCCAGCACTGCCTGGCAGGCAGACAGGAATCACATTGGACTTAGAGCAGAGTACAGCCCTTGGAACACACCCCTGTCTTGGCTCCATGGAACACACAGGCCTCAGAGGTGGAATCCCCAGCAGCAGCTGCAGTCCCCCTCACTGCCCCCAGGGCAGTGAGAAAGCACTTTCACCTGGGGGAGAAGGGAATTTGGTCTGTCTCCAGTGACCCCAGAGTGATAGTGTTAGCTGTGGCACAGCATCCATTTTAGGAGCCTTCAACTTAAAGCCCCTGGGGGAATCAAGCAGCTGATCTGGAACTCAACCATAAGTGGCAGCCCTGGGGTGAGGAAGAGAGCACTGGCATGGTGGAACTGAAGGCAGTTGTGAAGAGGGAACCCCACTCACATATTCTGGACAGAAATACTCTGTTGCACTAGACTTATAGCAGAGTGTAGCCTAGCCTTGGCCACACTGCATGAGCGGGTCTCAGTGGTGGAAACTCTGGGAGCAGCAGCAGCTGGGGTTCCCAGATTGCTCAACCTACAAATGCCTAAGACAAAGTCAAAGGTCCTGGACAGAAAAGCTTGTGGGATCTCCCAGTCCAGAGTGCAGGCCAGGAGAGGAGTAACTCCTTTTCCTTGACTGTGTCACTTTGAAGGGACTCAGAACTTACAGGTCCCCAGAGTATACCCTCGTTTTGACAGAGGACTCAAAAGTCAAGGAATTGGCTGGGAAAATGCCCAAAGGAGGGGGAAAATGTAAGACTATAGAAGGCTAATTTCTTGGCCAACAGGTATTTTTTTCCATCCTTTGCAATGAGGAAGAGCAATGCTTTCCATCAGAGGAAGACCTAAAAGTCAAGGCTTCTGTATCAAAAACCTCCAAAATAAAAATACAATGGTTTCATGCCATGGAAGAGGTCAAAATGGATTTTGAAAATCAAGTAAGAGAGGAGGAGGAAAAATTGGAAAGGGAAATGAGGGTGATGCAAGAAAATCTGAAAAACAAGTCAACAGTTGGCTAAAGAAGACCCAAAATTTAGCTTTCAATTCATTTTTGGTCTACCTTTCCATGGCCTTTTACTATGTACAATTTTTATTGCATTATGATCTCAGAAGGATGTATTGACTATCTCTACCATTCTGAACTGGATTGTGAGGATTTTATGCCCTAGTACATGGTCAATTTTTGTATATGTGGAATGTACCACTTTGAAAAAGGTATATTCCTTTCTATCCACATTCAGTTTTCTCCGGAGATCTATCATATCTCCCTTATCCAGAGTTTTATTCATCTCCTTAACTTCTTCCTTGTTTATTTTAAGGTTAGATTTATCAAGTTCAGAGAGGGAGAAGTTGAGGTCCCCCACTAGTACTGTTTTGCTGTCTATTTCTTCCTGTAACTCACTTAACTTTTCCTCTCTTTGAAGATGATATGATGATATACTTAGAGAATCCCAGAGATTCACATAAAAAACCACTTGAAATAATAAACAACTTTAGTAATGTTGCAGATTACAAAATAAACCCCCACAAATGTTCTGCATTTCTTTATATTATTAACAGAAACCAACAACAAGAGACAGAAAGAGAACTCCCATTTAAAGCTAGGGTAGACAATATAAAATATCTTGGAGTCTACCTGCCAAAACAGACTCAGAGACTACATGAACACAATTGCAGAACACTTTTCACACAAGTAAAGTCAGATCTAAGTAAGTGGAAAAACATCAGCTGTTGCTGGTTGTGCTGAGCTAATATAATAAAAATGACAATTCTACCTAAATTAATTTACTGATTCAGTGCCATACCAATAAAACTATCAGATAATTATTTTCTAGAGCTAGAAAAAATAATATCAGAATTCACCTGGAAGAACAAAATGTCCAGAATATCAAGGGAACTAATGAAAAGAAATAGTAGGGAAGTGGTTTAGCCCTACCACATCTCAAATTGTATAAAAAAGCAGCAATCATCAAAACCACTTCATACTCTCTAAGAAATAGAGGGATAGACCAGTGAAATATATTAAGTATTCAAAATACAGTAATTTATGAATATAGCAATGTACTGTTTGATAAACCCATGGACCCTAGCTTTTGAAATAAGAACTCACTGACTGACAAAAATTCCTGAGAAAACTGGATAACAGTGTGGCAGAAACCAGGCATAGATCAATGCCTGACACTGTGCACAAGAATAAAGTCCAAATGGATAAGTGATCTAAGTATGAAGATCGATAGCATAAACAAATTAGGAGAACAAGGAATAGTGTATTTGTCAGATTTGTGGAGAATACAGAAATGTATGACCCAACAAGAGATATGGAACATTATGAAGTGCAAAACGGCTAATTTTGATTACATTAAATTGAAAAGTTTTTGCACAAACAAACTCAATGTAAACAAGATTAGGAGGGAAGCAGAAAACTGGGAAAGAAGTTTTGCAAATAGTGTCTGTGATAAAGCCTCATTTCTAAAATATGTAGAGAACTGAGTCAAATGTACAACAATACAAGTCATTCCCCAATTGATAAATGATTAAAGGATATGAACAGGGAATTTTCGGAGGAAGAAATTAAAGCTATCTATAATAATGAAAAAATGCTCTAAATCACTGTTGATTAGAGAGATGCAAATCAAAACAACTCTGAGGTACCACATCATACCTATCAGATTGGCTAACATGACAAAACAAGAAGATAGATGTTGGAGAAGATCTAGGAGAGTTGGAACAACAATTCATTGTTGGTGGAGCTGTGAGCTGATCCAGCTATTCTGGAGAACAATTTAGAACTATTCCCAAAGGACTGCAAAAATACGCATGACTTTTGATTCTGCAATATCGCTTCTGGGACTCTATCGCAAACAGGTCATAGAAAAGGGAAAAGGTCCCACATGTACAAAAAAATTTGAAGCAGCTTTCTTTGTGGTGGCCAAAACCTGGAAATGAAGGGGATACCCATTAACTGGGGAATGGCTGGACAAGTTGTGGTATATGAATTTAATGAAATACTATTTTGGTATGAGAAACGATAAACAGGAAGACTTCAGAGAAGCCTCGAAAGAGTTATATGAACTGATTCTGAGTGAAAGGAGCAGAACCAGGAGAACTTTGTACATAGCAACAACCACAGCATATGAGGAATTTTTCTAGTAAATTTAGTACTTCGTTGAAATGCATGGACTTGAAAAATTTCCAATGGACTCTTGAGGCAAAACACCTTCCATATCCAGAGAACGAACTATTGCAGACAGAAAGAGACCATTTTCTTTTGTATTATGTTTTGCTTTATTTTATACTTTCTCCCATTCATTTTAATTCTTCTATGCAACATGCATTTAATAGGCATGTACGTGTAGAACCCATTTAACATTGCATACCATCTCAGGGAGGGAGTGAGGAGAGAGGGGGGAATCAGAGGGAGGGAGTAGAAAAGAAGCTAAGATATATGGAAGTGATTGTCAAACACTGAAAACTAATGAAATAATTCAATTAAAAATAAATAAAAGAGGCACCAAAATACTAAGAAAATGATATCTTAAAAAAACAAACATAATTGGTCTAATGGGAAAAGAGGCAAAAATCACTGAAGCAAGAAATCTTTGAAAAATATCATTGGTCAAATTGAAAGGCATATATACATATGTGTGTGTGTGTGTGTGTGTGTGTGTGTGTATTCAGTTAGAAAAAAATACCACTTTAAAAAGAATTGGCCAAATGGAAGGAGAGGTGAAAAAGTTTGCTAAAGAAAATAATTCCTTAAAAATTAGAATTCGGTAGGTTCGTACTGCTGACTCCAAGATATACCAAGAAAAATAGAACACAGTCTAAAGAATGAGGATAAAGAAGAAAATAGGAACCATTTAATCTATAAAGCAATAGAATTTTAAAAATAGTTTGAAGACAGGTGATTTAAGAGTTATTGAACTATCTGAAAATCATCATAATGAAAAGAGCCTAGAAATAATATTTCAGAAATTATGCATGAAAATTAATCCAATAGCTTAGATAAAAAGCATAAAATAGAATTTGAAAGAATTCACTAATTGCCTCCTCAAAGAGATCTCCAAATAAAAATCTCAGGAATATTATAGCCAAATTTCAAAGCTCCTAGCTCAAAAAGTAAATAATGCAAACATACAAAATCAAACAAGTAAAATACGGAACCATAGTTAGCATTACACAAAATTTAGTTATTCTAACTTAAAGAACAAGAAAGCTCACAATATGACATTCCAAATGGCAAAGAAGATATAATTACAATCCTAAGACTAGATAGAAACATGAAAAGGTAAACAGGAAAGAAAACATGAGGTAATAAGTTTGGGGGAAAAAAACAGAAATCATAAGGGGCTTTATGTTACATTTCTGTACGGGAAGATGATATATGTAACTCTTAACTTTATTATCTTGAAGGCAGTGAGAAGGTGTTTACATTGACAGAGGTCATGGGTGTGCTTTGATTATATTAAAATAATATCCAAAAATAAAGGAGTAAAGAATGTAAATTAAAACACAATGCTGAGAATTAATTTTTCTTGCTTTTTTGCAACATGGCAAATACAGAAATATGTTTTCTCATGATTTCACATATATAAATGGATATCATAATTGCTTAACTTTCTTGTGAGTCGTGGAGGGTTAATAGGGAAGGAAACAATTTAAAACTCGAAATAAAAGAATAAAAATACAGCACTTTCTAACGAATTGGAAATAAAAGAATTGAAGTTGGAAATTATGAAAAACCTTATTCTTACCCTGCGTTTTTTTTAATGTTTGTAAATAGCAATTACATTTAGAACAGAAAATTTGAATATATTTCTACATGGAGAGGTATTCCAGTCAAGTGCATGAAAAGGAATCTTTTGAGTGGGGGGAGAAAAGGAGTTTCCTTCATCTTAAGTTTCACTCCTTCTCTGTATAGAACAGAGAAGGACCCTGTGAGATTCAAAAAGTCAGAAGACTTTGAATTTTTATGTGCATTCTAACAACATACTAGGCCTCTAGTTTTAATCAATGACTATGTTCTGGGGCAAAGGAAAATTACAAACACAGAGGAAAGGCAACTTCAGGACTTCAGAAGTCAATTAGAAATTTAAAATATGACTAAGATGAACTTTTTGATTGTTCTATGAAGGGGAGAAACAACTTTTAGCAATCAGAAACTATGAATTTCCAACTTGTCTCATTTCCTAACTTGGAATCAACTTTGTCCGTGCTCTGTACATACTGGTGAGAGAGATTGTCAGTAGATTAAGGTTCCTTCTAGACTCTGAAGGAAGACAGCATTTGTGTTCTGAGGATCCAGCATTACAGTAACAGGGAGATTTGTAAGAGTGTTGATATGGCAGAATAGCAAGAAAAACATAAAACAAACTATATTTTATTTTGTTATTCTTTCTTTTACCCCTTTTTGTTCTTTATACTGTTTAGTTGCTTAAGATTAATCACCTTGCCATCCACTTCATCTTAGAACACTTTGTTTCTCTTAGTCTTTCATTTTGAGTCTATAACTTGTGGATTTGTGGCTCATCCTCTGCATGTTTCAGGGCCTCCAAACATGTGGTTATCATAAGCTATTTTCCACCATGTTTTCAGTCCTACTTTGAAACTTATCCATTATTTAACTGTTGCATTTAAGCTAACTATATCTAAGCAAAGCTATACTCCCAGTAATTGATGAAAACCTACAGTAGTTCTCAGCCTTGAAACCAGAGACAGGTTCTGATTCACTATCACTTAAATCAAAAGCATTTGATTAGTTGCAGCTCCACACTTGCTTCCAAACTGAAATAAACCAAGGTCTAGCAATGATCATGACATACTTTTAAACATGCTCCCTCTATCTCACCATGACTGTGGCTGTTTAAACTCTCAAATAAATTAAAAACCAGTACTCTTTTAATTTTTTAAGACTTCAAAATCTTTAAAATGTAAACTTCATGAAGAGAGAGGTATTTAATCCAGGTCATGCATCCTGTGGACTAATGGGGATACAGTGACCGCATTAACTGAAAATTAAGAACTATCAAGTTGAGAAAATAAGCAAAAGTCTTAATTTGATATAAATATGGGAACCTATTTAAGAAAATTCCTTTTTAAAAATAACATTATTACTAATAATCCTCAAAATCATGAAAGTATCCTTGGGAAAACATAGAAATGTAATAACATTTAACAACAATCTTGGAAAAATTGAACCAACCTGCATACTAGAATCGTGGAATTAATGTCTAACAGACAAAGAAGAAAATAGAAACATAACAGAAAGTGACAAATTAAGATAAAAGATGTTACTGGACTCCTTTGCCTGCTAGAAAACCAAACCATAAAGAAATCAAGGCTGCCATCGTTTCTATGGTACTATATTCCAAATGAGAAGAAAAGGCAAATGGAGCTTCAATTCCCCTTGTTCTGATTTAATGGCCAACTGGTCAGAGAGAGAGAGCAAGATAAAGAGAAAGAGCCCCCAGATCCTCTGTTTTGCAGTCCTGACAATTTCTGCTACTTAAATCAGGTTTTATGATACTGTTTACCTTTTTCTAAGCTGTACATGAGATTATCTTTTGAGGGTAAAACAATCCATTAAATATATTTTATGTTTTTTCAGATTTAAAGGCAAATGTTTCTCTCTTCAAAGGAAGCAGTTAGATTTGAATAAAGGGGGAATCTCGACAGTATTTGTAATAGAAAACCAATATCGATCGCTCACTTAATGGCATTTTTCTCTTTTTCATCTTTTTGTCTGTCATATTATTCAATCATTTTTACTAAGTACGTGCAATGATTTTCTTAATGGTGTTTCAGGTTCCATAGTTATTCCAAATGGTTCAGGTCTTGAATTCATGAACTTTGGAACCAGCTACTGTAAGACACGAGAACACTGTGCATATGCCACTTGCTTATATGTGTCAGCTTTTACTAAGTTTGCCATCTGCATCTCAACTTTCTAAATGATATCTTACTTGCTTTAGACAGGATTTGGTGCAAGCCCAAGTTTCAGGGCCTTCTGGCACTCAATGCAATTCACATAGTCAAAGTATTGGCCATGTTCCACCAACTATCTCATGAAGGTTTTGAAAGGAGGAACTCATAAATTACACTTGGCCCACATTCCATCACTTTCCTTTATTATATGGTGTCACTGTATAATTCAGTAAGTGATGATTCTCAGAAAAGTTCAAGATATTGGACTGAGCTGGATAAATTTGTGTCCTCTGGCCTGTAGGCTTCTCTTAGACACACATCCCCTAAAATTTTAAGATTACCAGCAACAACAATAACCAATCTGGTGATATCTTGCAATTTTGGGACTTATGTTTCCACTTAATTTTTAAATCTCCCAGTTAACTCTCCAAGTGGAAACCATCAGTATTATAAACAAAAGTAAAACAATGGCAATAACCAGAGCAACAAAAGAAATCCATTCTTAGTCAACGATTTCTGCCTTTAAGAAAATAATTTTATCTGAATCCATATTGTAGATGGTTGAAAAATTGTTAGAACAAGGTCCTTGATTTTATTGTGCCCTGAATCTTCCCTCCTCTACCACCTTAATCAATGTTGTCTGAAGAAAAATAATGTTAATCCAATGTAGTGAATAATATTTATAATGCTTTTCAGTCTTCTGAACAGTACATCCCCCCAAAAAAGTGTATCAGATTAACATAGCCTTATGCTTCCTTTGTTTGTACTTTTAAAAAATGAGCTACTGTTTGGATGTGATGAAAACAGCTATGCCCAGATGGTGTGACTAAATATGCCCAGGATTTTTTTTTAACTAGAAAAATGGAAATGTCCTAGAACACTTTCATCATCTTCTTGTCTCTGACTCTGGTTTTTATAAACCTTTGCTTATATAAAGGAACTTCTGTGGTATAATAGTATATCTGATATATCAGGCAACTAAATGAAACAGTAGCTAGAGTGTCACACTTGGAGTCAGGAAGATCTAAGGTCAAATCTGACCTCAGAGACTTACTGGTCATATGATCCTGGGAAATTCATTAAACATCTGCTTTAGCTTCTTCAACAGTGACATGAGGAAAATGATCACACCTATCCCTTAAGACTATTATGAGGATTAGAAGAGATACTGTATTGCCTAGGCAATATTCACAGCACTGGTGGTGACTATGAATATTCCAGTGTAGTTCTTAATCTCCAAGTATAAAAGACTCTCCATATAGAAAGGAGAAGAAAAACATTTATTTAAACACCAGAAAGCAAAATCCGTCATGGTGACCAAGAAATTAATAAACAACAGAGGGCAAAGCCATTCTCAAACTTCCCCCCTCAGTTAGGGCCTTCTCACTATCAACTGTCACGATGTGTCAGCTGGCCTGTGTTCTATCCCCTCTGACCAGATCCCACTCACTCACTTCCAACCGGTTCTGCTCCACCTTTCCTGTTCTGCCTCTTCAGCAAGCTCCTCCCACCACATGTTACCCAGGCTTCCAGGTGACCCAAGATCATTTGGACCTATTAATTAATGAGAAAGATCTTTCTATTTTAAATTACCATTACAGATACTTATAAAGCGCTTAACATAGCACTCAGCTCATAGAAAGCAATTAATAAATGATTATTCCATTTTCCCATTGCCCTTTTATGAAAAGGAATATATCCATATCTATCTATATCTATATCTATATATCTATATATATCTTTACATACATGCACAGGCACATATTGTGCATGTGTATATATGTTTATGTATACATGTATTATGTTTACCCATGCATATATGCGTACATGCATGCACACACATAGATAATTCCAGTGTTTGTAATGTACTTAGTGTGGCCATGCCATATGTCAATGCAGAGAATAACCCTTCCATGACTCAACTGATCATCTCTGAGATCTGCTTTCAGGAAATAAACAAAACTTTCAGCTCTCTGCAGTCAATATCATGATGAGCCTCTCTGAATTCAACTACGTTGGTGCTTGGACAACAGGAATACTATCCCAGTGCCCCAAGCCTTTCAAGATGTAGGGAAATTGCCAGAGCTTTTGTTGTACTATCATATGCTTGATCCCATCATCCCTGATTTTCTCCATGATTCAGGTCAACTGCCATGTTCTGCATGAGGATGATCCCCATCCTCTTGAGCTTTATGTCTTTCCTTACAAAATTAACTTTGAACAAGCATTTTACAAATGTTTCTTCAAATACTAAGCAATGACTGGATCAGTGATTATAGCACCTGGAACACAGGGTAGAGAGAGCGAGATATGGGACAGATTTAGCATTACCTAACAGAGAATAGAGAAACAGAGACTTGGCCAAGATGTTCAACATGGGAGATTTTCATGGATACTTTGTGTTTGAGAGCAGAGCTCTGGAGACCAAATTTACAAGGTCATAATTGAAAATATACGTGAAAGTATGCTCTGCAAATATGCTTTTAATTTGAAAGACATTTCTTGGAGGGAGGGACCAGAGGTTCTACAATAATGATTCCAAGTGGGTCAATTTTTGGTTTTGTTCAGTTATATTCACTTGTGTCTCACTCTTTTTGATCCTCTTTGTTTATGTTTTTTGCAAAAATGCAGAGTAGTTTTTCATTTCCTTCTCTAACTCATTTTATAGATAAGGAAACTGAGACAAGTAAGTTTAAGTAACTTGCCAAGGGTCATGGAACTAATAAGAGGCTGAGGCCAGATTTGAACTCAGGAAGATAAGTTCTCCTGACTTTAGCCCTGGCACTCTTCTTTTTTTTTTTTTAATAAAATTTATTCTCAGTTCTTAACATCCACTTCCACAAGAAATTAAATTTAAAAGTTTTCCCCATCTCTCCTCACCCCCATGCCAGGACAGCATGCACCCCATCCAGTCTGTCCTCCCTTCTATTACCCACCCTGCTTCCATCCCCCTTCCGCTCTACTTTCCTGTAGGGCAGAATAGATTTCTACGCTCCTTTGCCTGTATAGTTTAATATCCAGTTGTATGCTAAAACAATTTTTAACATTCATTCTCAAAGCTTTGAGTTCCTTATTCTTTCCCTCCCTCCCTCCCCACCCTCATTGAGAAAACAAGCAATTCAATATAGGTCATATATATGTAACAATGCAAAGCACTTCCATAATAGTTATGTTGTAAAAGACTAACCACATTTCTCTCTGTTCTATCCTGCCCTTCATCTATTCCATTCTCTCCTTTTAACTGTCCTCCCACAACAGTGTTTGCTTTTGAGTATCCCTTTCCCCAGTTTTCTCTTCTATTATCTTCCCTCTCCTATCCCTTTTCCCTTTGCCTTCCTGCAGGGTAAAATAGATTTCCATAGCCAGTTGAGTGTATGTTATTCCCTCTTTAAAACAAATCCCATGTGAGTAAGGCTCAGTTATTTCCTTTCATTCTCCCCCTTTCATCTCCATTGTAATAGCTCTTTTTTCCCTTTTTTATGTGAGGTGATTTGCTACATTTTACCTCTCCCTTTCTCTTACTCATAGTACATTCCATTCAACAGTAAATTTTATTTTTTTAGATATTCTCCCTTCATATTCAGCTCATCTTATGTCCTCTGTCTGTATGTGTGTGTATGTATACACACACACATGTGCTCATTTCAGCATGAAGTACTTAAAGAGATGGTTAGACTTGAAATTCTCTACCTGACAGCTTTTGGCCCACGCCACCCTCACAGAAAATAAAGTCATATGAAAATCAAAACATTTCATCATAGTGATTAAGAATTACTTAGTATCCATGGACCACATTCCATTTACATGGCCTTTTCTGTTACTTGGTCTTACCTTAATGATACCCATTTAAGTCAGGGAAATAATATAGTATCAGTAACCAAAGTATTAAAGGGAAAGTATGTGGGAAATATATTTTTCATTAAATTAATTAAGATGTAGAATTCTGACTGTCAAAGTGCTATTTCCTGTTACCTGCCTAGGGGAAGAGAATCTAGAACATTAGAGACATAGTTTGTAATTCGGTTTTGGTGTTTGTTCATCCCAAATGACTGAAAAATTTAGAATATTTTCAATGATTAATAGGACATTTGGTGCAACACTGTTGTTTTTTTCTGGACAGAGACAGTGACACCAACAATATTTCTGACCAAGGGGTTAACATTATATTTGTTATAATTGATCTTTTTTTATGTAATTAATCTAATCAGTTTTGTTTAATTAATCTTGGAGACATACAATTGTAGAAATAAATAGCATTCTGAATGGTTACTAAATCACATGTCCTATTTATTTAAAAAAAATCAAGATTTCATTTTTAGAAGATATGTATTTATCCCAATACAGTTAAGAGAACATCTGTATTAATCTTAAATTCAAATTTACCTTCAAGTTCCATAATCATAATATTAGTAAAATCTGACTCAAAACTCATTCTCTGCTAGAAACAAGAAAATAATAATAATGGTGGATAATAAAATAACAATTAAACATTTAATATTCACGCTTTATAGGGAAAAATGGTTTTGTTATATAAATCCCATGGCTTGACTCTTCACTACTCCAATGAATGGGAAATCTCACCTATGTAGATATCCCTTTCAATAACGCAGCTCAAAATTTGTGCATGTATGCCTTCTCAAATCAATCTCTGTCTCAAAAATTCCCTAATTAATTGCTTAGGGTGTATTAGAATTGAAACCATGAATTAAAATAAAAATAAAGAAAATCATCTTTAAGGTTCAAGTTACCTGAATTCTACATAAAGCTTTATTTGATCCTTCCTTTCCAGATACCGAGGCCTCTATGCTCTCAAAAAATGATTATCTTGTCTTTGTCCATATTCTCTACATCTAGTCTATGTATATGTTTACATATGTAGTACATATATGTTTCTATGCATATAAATCCAACCAGCATTTGTAAAGTGCCTACAAGTGTCAAGGATTATGCTGAGCCCTGGGAATTAGTTAAAGGACATGATAATGTCATCCCTCAAGGAACTTAAAATCAAATATGGAGAGACAACATTGGGAAGGAGACAGGAAAAGTTGGGGGAAGAGATGAGGGAAATTGGAAAGGGGCATCTTGTTCCATGGAGATGAAACTAGGTAGAGCAGCAGGTGAAGCAGGGAATAGATCAAAGAATTCTATAAAGGAAAGCATTGGTATGTGTCTGTATGTGTATGTGTGTATATATATATAATATATATTATATCTATACATATGTGTATATGTACATACATATATATATTTATATAGTATATTTTGTATGTGTTTATATAAATGTATACATACATATATGGGTGTAATATATGCATACATAAACACATTTATATATGTACACATGTATATGTACATATATACAAAATTCGTGTGTGGCAATGTAAGATTTGTTTGTGCTCATGGTACACAGAAGGCATTAATAGATGCCCTTGACATCTTTCCCACCCTCTCCAAATGAGTCTGTGAATCCTGCATTGAAGGGATCTAGAGAATGGGGTGGAAATCTGAGCTTTGCTAGTGTCTGAGAAAAAGACAGTGGGATAGAGTCTCATCAATCTGCTCCACCAATTATATCTGAAGACAGCTAAGTAGCAGAACAAATAGAACTAGAATCAAGAAGACCTGAGATCAAATCCAGCCTCAGAAATTTACTAACCATGTAACTTTGGATAAGTCACTTTATCTGTTTTTTCTCAATTTCCTCAAATATAAAATGGAGACAATTGTAGCTCGTAGCTCCCAGGGTTGTTGTGAAAATCAAACAAAATGATACTTGCAAAATATTTAACACAGAGCTAGGCACATTTTAGATGTTATATAAATTCCAGCTAATATCATCATCATTATCATCATATTATTTACATAGGTTAGAACCAAGATGCTTTCCTATCTGTTCCCACCCTCCTTTAAAGGGAAGGGAAGTTGATTCAAGCTAACACCTGCTAACTTGTTCCTTTCCTACCAGGGCTTATTATACAAAAAACCATCAAAAATATTACTTGTCTATTTTAAGGGCCCATAATTTTGTAAGTAGGGATAGTTCCCTCTGCCAGAGACGTCTCAAACACATCTATAATGTAGTAGATGGACTTAGACATTTGATGTGGCCCCAAATTAGTCACCTTGGCTATCTTGGAATAAGCTCCTACAAACATAGCTAAATTATGACAAAAAAGGGAGTCTATAGCTACGATCATGCTAGAATAGTTTCATTCATTCATCATTCATTAAATGAAAACTTATTATATGACAAGTAATGTATAAGCCCCGTGAGAAGGGAACTCTATTTCTCTACTACTCAGTGTTAATGTGATAATTATGGTCATAGGTGAATGAAACTTAGATCAAAACTGAAATTGTAGGCCAAACTCAGGCCCCAAGCACTTTCAATAATTCTAGTTTATGTCAGAAGTGTCCTATTTTATTTATTTTTTATTCCTTTGAGTTTATAACCTGAAAGAGGTTGTACAGTATCCATCAGTAAATAGGTCATATTTGGTGAGATAAGGCATTCAACATCAACCAATCAATAAACACATATTAGTGAATCAGACCTTCCTGCAGTCACATGAGATAACCAAACTTAATTACGTGTCTCTGCAATTTTTCAAGACAAAATAGTTTCATTTGTTTTATAAACACTATTATTATTTGTCAGGAACTTTCTGTAAACTTATCAAGTAATGAAGAGGTCAGAGATATTGTCAGGATACCATCATCTCAAATATTATTCATATAACACACATTCATGTTAGGAAAGCATTTCATGAAACATCTTATCAGATTCTCAATACCACCCTTTTAAATAGATTCTACAGGTATTTCTCCTGTGTGAAGATGGAAATATGCTGCAGATACTGGCATCCTTGTTTTATAGAAGGAATCTGAAATTCAGATCTATCAATCATTTATCTGGAGTGTCATATAAAATATGGGTCATCAGTGAATTTGAACTCAGGTCTTTGTAATTTCAGGCACTTTGATCAATAAGGATCAACGATATAGAAACAGAAGTCATCTAGTCTATCCCAATTCTTTCATTTAACAAGTAAAGAAAGTAAGCTGGGAGAGGAAATGGTCAGATCTATGCTTTGTGAAAGGTAAGTAGGATCCCATGGATCCTGTGCTAGAGGGGATGGTCATACTGGAAGAAGGCTAATGCAGAGCTGTGAACTAGCTCATCTCTAGTGTGCAGCCTTCCTGGTACACCTTTCTGTTTTCTACTCTCACCTATGGCATTACTATCCTCTTTTAGTACCTTGTGAAGGGAGATAAAGAATTAATGTGAGACCTGCTGAGGACACAGAATCAGCGAGAATCCAAAGGGTTGTGTCATCAGTTTCCACTTGGCTAGGTGTTTCTCACCTAGTGATGAGAATAGTATAAAGAACATTTATTTTTACAACATTGCCATATAAGTGACTTTCCTTTGAAATTCATGCTATGTTTTGGACATTGTTTAAATAGGGAAGCAGGTTTCGATAGGATGATTTTGAATGTCTCCACCTCTTTTAAGCTCTATCCCACAGTGTGAAACAAGTCAGACCTTTCATCACTGAGCAGACTTGAATGGAACTTCCCTGAAGGAATTCTGGGAAGATGGAGCAGTAGATCAGAAAATCCAGGCTCTCCAAATTTCCTCAGAAATGATAGGACCTCCAAGGGCTGAGATTGGGCTTGAGTGGAATGTAGACATCTCCAAATTGACTGAATCAACAAATAGTAGGGCTTGGGAGCAATTAAGTCAAGAAACAGACTAGACCTCACTTTCATGAACTTTGACTTCACAATCTTTCATCTAACAAACAGAGTGAACAGGGTGGGGATGAATGGAAGAACATTGAAAGATTACTGCTCCTCACCCCCATTTCCAGAAACTAAGACTAGCAGGTCTGACCACATATTATTCTGAACTGCTGCTACCAGAGAGGAGTGAGCTTACAATGGGTGACTGCAATACTGCAGGTAGCAAGAGCGTTTTCAGGACAACCTGTCTGGGGGCTCTAAGTTTGGCTTTGGAATTAAGATGCCTGAGGATGGGCCACGGATCAGAATTCAGAAAACAACAATGGGGTGAACCTGAGGCCCCAAGGCATGATTATCCACAACTCAGGGTTAAAATCTGATTACAGTAATAGGCTGCTAAAAGTTAAAAAACATATAAATAAAAATGAGTTAGCAAAGGAAAAAGAGCCCAATCATAAATTACTACTATACCATAAAAGAAGATCTGATTTCATGTTCAGAGGAAGATAGTGAGGTTATAAAAAAAAACACTCTTATCCCAGAAAGTAATATCAAATCATTCACAAGCACAAAAAGAGTTCTTGGAAAAAAAACCAAAACACTCATTTTTTCCTTTCATTCAAGTTGATTCTCCCTTCTCCTCCCCTTTAGCTAGTTCTATTGCTTAGTTTTGAAGTTTCATGTTTTGTGCCCCTTTCTAGAAAGGATTACTCTCACTCTCTAAATCATCCATCATATCTTTCTGTTTACTTTGGATCCTCATTCTCTGACTAATGATTAATTGATGGTCTCTCTCTTTTCTCTGTACTCTTCATGAAATCAAAGGTTCAAAGGTCTCCATTCTAGCTTCTCACCTCTAAGTGCTTTCTGCCACTACTTTGTAGGATTTACTCCATGGATTCCTTTTTTCCATTGTGCTTTGTCACAGAGCAATGACAAATATTGCAAGTATCAGAGAGGACACTGCTTCACAGTGGAGTCCTCCTCCCACCATGTCCCTGGTTATGCAGTCCACCACTGATCTATACTCTTTATTGTTGTGCTTTTATTTTTTCTACATTTTCCTCCCTGTGGCCATCTGTACCACTCTTCAAGATCTCAGTTGCCCCCAGAAGTTCCAACTCCTCTCTATCCTCCAGGACAAGTAGAATTTTCAAGCACCAAATCCTTGAGACTTTATCCAGTATGAGATCCTCATCTCTCTTCATCAACTATCTTCCTTCACTCATTGGAGCATTAACTAGTGAAATCGCTTCCTACCTCCAAAAGAAAGCCTCCTTCCTTTTCTCGGAATTACAGTTTTTCACGCCTCCTTCTTACCCACTCCCCTGTAGTCTCTTCTGATTCTGACTACTGGTATCACTGTGCCCTCATTGCTAGCCCTTAATTTGACCCCAATGCATCACTCACTCCTTTCTATATCCCCTGATGTTCTCTCCCATTTTATGTGTCATCTCATATAGTAGTGCAGTCCCCAAAAAAGTGTTGGTTTACCAGTAGGTAAATTGTCAGGTTGTGTCCCTAATATACCTCTGTCCTCCTTTTCATTGTAACTTCTACTAGATTTCCTCTTTCACCTCTGTTTCCTGTGTGATTTTTAGAAAGAAGTCTCCAACTTAGAAAGTCTCTCTGTTGTCGTTCTAATACTGTTGTAGTCCTTGCCTACTACATTTATTAATTCTTACTGCATTTTTGTCATTTGGGGTGTACAAGAGGCAAATCATATTCTTGTTTTCTTTCTAAAAATGTTTCAAACCCTTCATTACTACTGAAGGTGCATGTTTTGTCCCAGATGATTACACTCATATTTGCAGGATAGATCCACCTGGACTACATCCTGAGCTCCATTGCTCTTTGGAACACATTATTCCATCCCATCCTCCTTTTTTTCTAGTGGGGTGCCTACTATGTTGCTTATTTGAATGTCCTTTCCTTTGTATTTGAAGGTCGTTCTCCTTAAGGTTTGCAGAACCTGTTGTTTCTGAATTGAATTGTTAGATTTAACCACTATGTTTTTTTGGAGTTTGTAGCTTTGTTTTGATTCATTTTTTTTCTAGAGAAGATCTGTGAGTACTTTCAATCGGAATTCAATTTTCTATATTTAGAAGTCCTGAGCAGCTATCTTCTATTACTTCCTTTATTATAATCTTAAGGGATTTTGCTCTGCCGTATTCTTTTTTGAGTCTTATGATATTTAGGATGTCTCTGTACATCCTGTCATCAAATTCAAGTGGCTTGCATTTTGAACATATTTTATTTTAATATTATTGTGTTTTTTCTTCCCATCTTCTAGGCTGTATTTTACTTCTCTGTATTTGCATTTCCAATATATTGTTCTCTCTTTTGTTTCTGTGATGATACTTGTCAGTGTAGTTTCAATTTTTTTCTGTTCTCCTCATTATTTTTGCTCTGCAGGCCATAAATTCTGTTCTCACAATTCTCATTTCTTTTTTTAAACCACTCAAGCATAGCATATTATGGTTCCATCTTCTCATATTCCAAAGATATATTCATTGTCTCATCAAGTGTCCAATCATTTCCTTTATTTTTTGCAATATTTATCCATAAATTCCTGCACTGGTTTGCTAGATCTAGAGGCCATATTTCCTTCTGATATGTTTTTATTGTTGATTTAACTGTTTATATTCTAGGTCTTTGAATTTTTTAGTGTTTTTTTAACCCTTTGCTACTTTCAGTCTCCCTCCCCCCCTCCCACACACACACTATTCTTATCACTTATTTCTAAACTCACTTCCTTCTGATTATGTTTTTCTCGGGGGCTGGATCTCAGAGCTTCTCAGCCTCCTCTTATACTGTTCAATTCATGGTTCATTAACCTAAGTCTCAACCTGAGGTGACTTTTGTGTAGTCAGAACTGGCTTTGCCTGGATACTGTGCTCTTGTTCTGAGGATTGGTGGAATGCTGCACAGCCTCTCACAGCACAGTGTCCTGGTCTGGTGACCTTTGCCACTTCCCCAGTTTCCCAGTTCTCTGGCCTGATGTCAGCCGTTAAGGGTTTCTTTTTCCTAACACTTGCACATCAGAACTCTACAGCACTTGTGCTTAGAGGTTGCCTTCCCTAGAAGGCTTTTGATCTTGGAGGGTTGTGACCAAGCTGTTTTTCTGAGGACTGAGCAAACTCCCATTTCTTTTTATAAGATAGCAAACTTTTATGTGGTTATTTGGATAATACAGAAAAATATCAATGGATAAATTTAATAGGTAGGCAGATCAGTGTATAGATGGGTAACCAGATGGATGGATAGATAACTAGATAGGTAGTTAGGTAGACAGGTAGATAGATAGATCTATTGTTTTATGCCCTACAGCAATTGTAAAATGTCTGTATTAAAAAAGAAGCATAGACCATTGCTTTTCTGAAAAGCCTAAAAATAGTGCTTTGCAATTATCAAAAAACTGAGATTAATTACAAATCTCTTCCAGGAGCTTTTTCAATACACACTGGATTGAGTAGATATATATGTATATGTATAGATACCTCTACATTATATATCCACATATAAATTAATTATGGAATTTCAGGGGAGGCTAAGTGATCTCCTTCAAGGGGATCCCTCTTCCAGAGTTGAATCCTCAGATTCTATGTCTGATACCCAACGTGTCTATGTTGATGGTAGAGGGAACCTGTGTAGGAGGGTAGGGTAGAAGTGTATGATTTTATAGATGTGTAGGTATATGCATATAAACAGCATACACATGGGAAGTTGATAAATGTTTAACAATTGGCTTTCCATGTATGCTAATACAATATATTGCTAAATTTAATTGACACTATGAACATTTCCTCTGTAGTTTTCTTAAATTTTAGTAATACACAAATTAATAAAGCAAGCACTGGTTTGTAGCATTTTAAACTTATGAGATATAAATGATAACACTAAAATTCTGATAATCCTCTGTAGCCAGCTGGATCAGGCTATATCCAGTATATCCTTAAACATAGACACAAACACAAACCAACACATAGATACACACACACACACACACACAGACACACACACTACATACCACAGTCATAAACAAAAGTATGTCAGTCCTGCTATGATGACTTGCCTTTGCAAAAATGATAGTTCTTAGAACAGAGGACTCAATTTCTAGTGATGTAATTATAAGGGTTAAGCAAATAGTAACTTTTTTGGGGGGAATGGGTCTGGGAAGGAGGGTCCTTCTCCCATAATGACTTAATTCACTCTAAGTACAAGGTAAAGACCTTTATAACCTGGTTTTAGTCGATCTTTCCAGCCCTATTTAATACTACCCTTATTTGCATACTCAGTGATCTAAACAAGCTAACCTTCTTACTGTTCTTTATACACTATAGGCAGGTATTGTCTTCAGTCCTGAAATTAACTTCCATTTCACCTTCTTTCTTTTCACAACTGATTTCCCTTCAAAACTAAGTTAAAGGGTCACCTTTCTGATGCAATTTTTCCTCAAATCTCCAGTCTTTACTGACCTTCCCAAACCCAAATGCTCATATTTATTCTCTACATATTTCTGTATGTACATTATACCTCGTCCATAGGATATGAGCTCTGTAAAGACAGAGATCATTCTATGTTTGCCTTTGTTTCCACATTTTCTAGCCCAGTGATTATACATCAAAATACAATAAATCCTTTGTCATATCAATAACTTGCTGCACTTGCAAGCTAAAAGTAAGTAGAATAGTAAATTCTTTTAAAACAGTATTATCATTTTAAAAATGAATTTAACAATTGATTAAATTCTTAAGACTAATCTTTACCCTCCTACATCTTCCCAGAGTCAAAAAACTCTGGTTTCAGCACCTGGAGAGTACAGGATTCCATCCCACCAAGCACTGACCTCCACAAGACATTTCTGTCCTCTTCCAATATCCCTATTCAGCCGTATTGCCATGAGGCAGTCAGCAGGAAAGGAAGAATTTGACTAAAAATTGGAAATAAAAGTCCACGGTACTTCAAGCTCTGAACACTTAACTTGATATCAGATGCTCTGTGGCTGTGATTCTAGGAGGCAGGCTGATAAAACATTTGCAAGGCAGTAAAAATGTTTTCAGGCTGATAGATTCCAAAATATATCTGCAAGGCCAAAAAGAGATATACAATATCAAGACCACTGAGAAGAGAACTCCCAAGATAGCAAGTCAAGGTTTCTTGTTCCTCTCTACCTTAATCTTGCTAACAGTTTTCATTCCTATTTCTCTAGGTAATATATTTCTGAAACACTGCAATTATCACACATGGGTAGAGCAGGGAAGATATCCTGTGCTTTCCTGTAGCTTTTCTGGGGCTATCCTTGATAATATTAATAGTGATGGACAAGGGTTTTATTTCTGGAAGCACAGTCACCATGTAAAACCAAATTATCAGATTCCAGGGCCAAGAGGAATACTTTGTTGTACATAATAGTTATAAATCATGCCTTTATAGGAAGCTTGAAGTTGTAGCTTTTAGCAAAGAAATATATCAAATGGAGTTTAATACTGATTTAAAAAAAAAAGAATGCATTTTTACCTAATGGTCCCCTAAATTTATGGAAATCTGCACTTATTTTTAGGCAACTTTTGGCCACATTTTTAAAATGTGTTTATGACATATACTTGTAATTGTTAATTCTGTTTACTTAGTCTTATCCAGAGGCATTGGTGGTACAAGTGAACTGAGGGAATGGTGCTATAGGTTATACATATTTAGAATATTACAAAAATTATAGTTTGTTATTACTCTCCACTCACACCCAAATTTGTAAGACTTTAAAAGAAAAGTTAGCTGTTTTCTAGCTAACATCTATCTCAGGGGGTTACCAGGGCTGAGCTCAGTGCTTAGATGATGTTAAAGGGACATGTGGGACACTTGCAGGCAAGGTTGTAACTAGCATTTCTAGCTGCTATGTCAAGTAAGACAAGCTTCAGGAAAGATTCTCTGGAATTAGGATTATTTTTAAAGACAGTTTCCGTTTCTACAAGAACAAACATTGGGAATGTCTGCTTGTGAAATCTTAAATGTTTCCTCATATTACTAACCATAATTAATTTTGATAATAGCTAAGTTCAGTGGTTTCTATTTGTGAACACAGTACATGAGTTGCTGTTTCCCTCTAAATGTCAGTAGCCTTGAGCAGTACCCCTTTTTCCTTCACTATTTAAGACTTAATAATTAATATTTCTCAGTTTGGAAAGCCAAGGATTGAGTAGGTATGACTACGCATTAGGCCAGTATAGTCTTCTGTAGAGGACATTTTACCTTCCATTTTTAAAATAAAATTTATACTAGATTAGTTTAGTTAGAATAAAAGCACTCTATATATTAATATGCTTTTGAACAAAAAAAAAGATATATAAAAGAATTAAAGAGATTCAGGGCAAAAGTAGCTACCTTAATCAGGTAAGAATGCTTCTCTAGAATCAATTAATCCACAAGCTATAAATTCGGCATAACAATTTCTCAATCATTTGCCAAAGAATGAAAGTCATTGGATGAAACTAAATGCTGCTACTCAGAAAGTGTATTGAGACTGATTTAGAAGACTTAGTCATTCCCCATGAAACTTTTATAAAGTAACATGTTTGTTCAGAACTCAGGATCTGACTTCTGAGATAGACTGATGAAAAAAGATATTTTGGCCAGACCCTGAGAGAGAATCCTTGCCATTGCCAAGAAGATGGCTTTCTGGATATCAAAGGGTAGAAGGATTTGGACTTTCCAAGGATATTCTAGTAGCTTTCTAAAACAGAAGTACTACAATAGTGTCTGGCATTCGTAGCTGCACCCAAAATGAAAAACAAACTAGAAACTCTAAGGCTGTGGTGTCTAACTCAAACAAAAACAGAAGTCTTTAAACTATAAATAAGGATCTCCTATGTCCACATATTAACTTAGAAAGTCACATGCTAATATTTTCTATGTTTTCTTGCATTTTTATTTATTTTGTTAACTACTTCCCATTTTATTTTAATTTGATTCAAACTGGATTTAGCAGTGGTGTGGGTTGGAGATGACCCTTTGGCCATGTATTTGACAGTTCTACCATAAGAGAATGCAACTTCAGGTTTCTTTAAGGGACCTCGTTAAATCTCCAGATTCCTCAGGGGAACATTATGAGAATTGTACAAAAGTAGGACAGGGCTTCTAATAATTAGGATCTGTGAGTGACCTCCTAACTGTATGAGCTTCAGTCTACTTTCCATTAGACTTTATATTTACCAATTGGTACCTCTGGTTTGAATGGAAGAGGACAAGATGGGAACAAGTATGTATTAAGGACCTAAAGCTAAATATTTTTCAACTATTAGCAAATTTGTTCCTCACAACAACACTGTGTAGTAGTTATTCCAATTTTATAGCTGAGGAAACTGAGGAAATTATAGGTTGGGACTTGCTCACAGTCACACAGCTAGCAAGTATCTGAGACTAGATTTGAACCCAGGGCTCCCTGACTCCAGGCCCACTGCTCTATCTGCTCCAGGTGTTGTCTGAGCAAGGCAAACAACAATGTGTAGGTGTGAACTATTTTAAAATACATCACTTTGGGTTGACCCTACACTGCTTTGTTTATTGCAAGTTGATCTAGTCAGTGTAAGAGTTAGCCAGAAGAATCATGGGACTCAAATGAGACAGTGACAAACTGCAAGCCTTAAAATATTATATAAATGTAAGTTCATCATCATCATCACCATAGCCATCACCATTGTTATCATTATCATCACCCTCGTTATAGTTATCTTATCATCATCACTATAATTATTTCATCATCATCACCATCCACTAGACTTCTAGTCTAGTGATGATTTCATTCTCTGATCATTCTACTGTATACCTCTTAATCTGAAGCAGTGTTCCTAGAACAATACAAGGTTAGGCTGGTAAATGGCTAAGAGCTGAGCTCTCTGGAGAGAAACGCATGCCAATAAATACTTTTAGGTTAATAATACATTATTAACACTACCTATAGCCACTCAACAATTAAACACATCAAGCTCTGGTTTGTAGGAATTGCTGATTTCGGAGATATCAAGACTCACATTGATTATTTAACAATTGGATTTAACAACTAGCTAGTTGGAGCTAGTTCCAGCACACTCCTGGAAACAGCAGACAGACTAAGAGGTACATGGATGTTCCTGGAAACAGCAGACAGCCTGAGTGGTACATGGATGTTCTTGAAAGTGGAGAACTAGTGGAAGACTTGCTCTGCGTTGAGGGGATGCCTATGCAGGATTTACAAGAAGATACAGACAAGAATCAGGAGAGATGACAGGATAGCGGATGTTTGGCACTTGCAAAAGTTCTCACATCAATAATATTTTGAAGTTCTCTAAGTATCAAATGATGGCCATTGCACAGTATTCTGGGTCAATGGTTTGCTTCAGCCATCTTCATGATTATTGGAAAAAAAAATGTTCTCATGCTCCCATTCTGCCAGAGGTAATCTTTACATATTTGGGGTCACATCCCGCTAACACACTGATGGGTTTGAGATACCTTGGTTGCCCTCAAGCTGGTTAAACCTGTCTGCCAAAATGGTTTACCAGGGTGTGGTCACAGGACACACATACTATAATATTTGGAACCACAGATAAGAATTCAATGAATCAGGGAGACATTAAAGGCAAAAAGTGGCTCTAAAAAGGACTCAGCAGCCCTCAAATAAGAGATACTATTCTTCCCTGAACACATCCTAGCCATCAACTAGGTGAGTGGTATCAAATTTAAAAAGAAATGGGGGGCAGTAAACTATGTATAAAGTACTCTATGATCTGCATATCAAATTAGACTGTTTATATTTCTCTCTCTCTCTCTCTCTCTCTCTCTCTCTCTCTCTCTCTCTCTCTCTCTCTCTCTCTCAATACACCAACACATTTTATCAGATAGGAATTATCTGATTCAGACTACACACAGGAGAGTTATGGACCACATGCGGTCTGTGGGCTACATGTTTGAAACCTCCCTTCCATGTGATGGATTGGTACAAAGACAAATAAAATATAACTCCTTTTTAGGAGGAAGAATTAATTGGGAGAAAAATGTATTAGACAGATAAAAACAATACAGTTTAGACTATGCTAGGTGCATAAAAAGTATTGAAAGAGCCATGCTATTAGTGAAAAGTCAAATCACTTCCAGTTATAGGAAATATGGGCAGCTTCCTTGAGGAGGTTGTACTGGAACTGGATCATGGAATAGAATGTTAATGGTTTATTAAAAAGGAAAAATAACCAAAATCTAAGCTCCCTCTATGTGTCAGGCACTTTGTTAGAAAATGGTGGGCAGTGAATAGAGGATTTTGGAAACAAACTAAAGTTTACTTCTCAGAAAGACATTGTAAATTTTATAAGCACAGAAAATATGGAAAGAAGTAAGGTTACTGAATGCTCATTTGTTTTTTATTAAGGTAAAAATAGTCTCTTGAATTTTCACTGATAAATAAAGAAGTACACGGATTGAATGTTGAATAAATTCATGGAGCAAAAATGCATTCGTATCATAAAAAATGAAATATTGTTTTAATTGCTTAACATGAGAAAGTAAACACCAAGGAGAGGGAGGATCATTTAACCTTCACAAAATGATGTAATTAGGACTAATGCGATAAAACAAACCAGAAGGATATGTTTGTAGAATACCAACAAGGAGTTTTCAAACCATGGGTGTTTCTGGGAATCAGAAAGGCAGTCTTATCCTTGATGCCTGAAGAAAACATCCTTAGACTATACTGAATGGGACTTACGGTCTGTCTCTTTCTCAGCAGTGAATAGGAATTTTCGATCATCTTTATGTTCCAGTAGTTGACTCAGACAAGTAGCTTGTGGACATGAAACCGAATGAAAGTATTAGACTCCTTGGGAGCTCAGATTTGTGACCCTGTTTTCTTCGGAACCAAGCCCTAAACAACTAAGTTCTTTGTCAAGGACATGGATAGAAACTCCATTACCTGGCACATTTAATTAAAAGTGTATAGTAAACAATAAAAGAGATGCACAGGAGGAAAGACTCATTAGCGTGTTCCTTCTGTAGTCCTTGGGATGCTGGACTTTTTAGTTTGAAGGTACTTATCTAGATATCCCTTGAGTGTCATTAGCAGGCACTGTGCTATTAGAGATGTTAATTTTTTTAGTGGCATATGATTAAGTTCTGGACCATGTAGGGGAAGAAAAGGATGCAGAACTCATCTCTACGTATTTTCCCACATTCTTAACAGTCACTCATTATGTAATTCTCTCTCATCTGCTACTGTACTTATCCCTGCATTTGCACCAAATTTAGCCTCCCTTATAATTGAAGAGGTAAAGGAGGGGAGAGAGAAACTGCACAGGATCTTCTTTCATGTCTCTAAAATCCAGTTTATTATTGACAAAGTAGCAAGGGCCTATTGGGCACAAATAGTCTACCCCATTGTTATTAAAAAAAAAAAAAAAACAACTGCTCTTTTCAAACATAAATACCATGGATATTGTCACATACATTGTAATAGAAAGGGAAGATTCACTATGAAACTGAATCTCTATTATGTAGAGCTTACTTTGAATACACACACATATGAATGTATATATATATACATATATATATATATGCAAACATATACACATATGTGTGTGATCTTCTATCTATATGTTTTTAATATTTAACTTTCAATGCTGGCCTACATGCCTATTATTTGTTCTTGCCTTCCTTTCATTCTAAGCATTGAAATAGGGCAGTATTTTGGAATAGAAATCTTCTTCCTACTCAGCACTCCTTCCCCCCAAACACATATATATTTTTTCCTCCAACAGAAAAAAATAAAGAAAAGCATAATTCCTCTAGCAAATATATCATTTCTAAAAATGGCTGACTCGTTGTACACTACTTCTGTAAGTATTCATCACTAGTTATTTGTAATCATACAATCACTTCACCTTCAAGATGAGGAGTCTGGAATATAGGGAGGATAAAGGATTTGCCCCAGGTCAATAAGGCACTAATAGCAGAGTCCCCATTCAAACCCTGGTCTTCCAATTCTACCCTGGGCTCACTCCATGGAAATGCTACTTCCTTCCTAATAGGGATGCATGGTTGTTTCTTGAGGTCCAAGATGAGCTCCAATGAGATGTTTGTATATGGTAGACTAGGAATAGATTCATGTTTGTAATCCTGCCTCTACTTCTTTAAGATCAAGGATCTAGACCAGGGGTGAAGAACCTGCAGTCTTGAGTCCATATGTGGCCCTCCAGTTCCTCAAGTGTGGCCCTTTAATTTAACTCAAACTCCACAAAACAGTTCATCTTTAAACAATGATTTTTTTCTATAAAATTTGGTCTCAGTTGGAAGGCTACATATAACTACCTAGAAGGCCGCATGTAGCCTAGAAGTCACAGGTTCCCACACCTGATCTAGAACTTCAAAGGAACTCACAGTCCATCTAGTCTAACCCTCCCATTTAAAAGAAGTAGAAACTGAGATTCATTATTGCTCAGTGGTTAAACATGTCCAAGGTCACATAGGTAGCAAGAATCAGACACAAGTAGGCTTTAAAACCCACTCTGATCCTCTGATTTCACTATCAGTGTTCCTTCCAGTTGGCCTTGTTGTCCCTCAGTCTCCTTACCTGTAAAATAGAGATAATAGCACTTGTATTATCTGAGAAGCAACATGATGTAGTGAAAAGTAGTGCAATGAGGTGATACAGTTGTTTTAATACCAGACCTGGAGTCAGGAAGATTCATCTTTCTAAGTTCCAGTGTGATCTCAGACACTAGCTGTGTCTATTTGCCTCAATTTCTTAATCTTTAGAATGACCTGGAGAAGGATATGGCAAAGCCCTCCAATATCTTTGCCAAGAAAACCCCAAATGCAGTCATGAAGAGTTGGACATGACTGAAACAAGACAACAGCAATAACAAAATAGTATAAAGAGCATAGGACTTGAAGTCAGAGAACAGAGTTCAAATCTCAGCTCTTCTACTTACAGACATTATGCCCTTGATTGGTCTTAGTCTGCTCAGTGGTAAAATGAGGGGTTTGGAATTGTTGATCCCCTAAGGTCTCTGTTAGCTCTAAATCCATGATCCTATTAACTTACCTTTCAAATTTGTTGTATGTTAGGTGTTGTCATTCAGTCCTTTCAGTCATGTCCAAATCTTCATGGCCCCATTTGGGATCTTCTTGGCAAAGATACTGAAATGCTTTGCCATTTTCTTCTCCAATTCATTTTATAGATGAGGACACTGAGACAAACAATGTTAAGTGACTTTTCCAGGGACACACAGTGAGTATCTGAGACTGGATATGAACTCAGGTCCTCTTGGCTCCAGGACGAGCATTCTGTCCATTGTGCAACCTAGCAACTGACAATGTAGGTTTACTGTATACCTCAAAGTGTTATATAAATGTTAGTCAGTCAATAGTCACTAAACACTTATTAGAGAACTATCATGTGTCAGGCACTGTGCTAAGCTCTGGAGATACAAAGAAAGGTAAAAAATAGATCTCCATGACTTCATATTGTAATAGTGGAGATAATATGCCAACCAGTATTTATAAATAAAACATATGTAGGATAATTTGGAAATTATTATTCTATACAGCCACCCAATTGGAAACCAGGACTTATATCGTTCATGTCTCTGACCCAGCCTCCTACCACCAACCCCTTTCCACCTTCTGCCCTTTTTCTGGGAATAGGAATTAAATCAACGTTGGGCAAAATTCTATTCAGAACTTGCTATTTAAGGCTTCCACAAGACCACTTGTAAAATGTCACAGCAAAAAAATGGAGTCCTACCTCCACTCCATGATGGTGCTATCATAGGGAAAGACTTCCTTGACTACTTCAGACCCTCCCTTTGAGGCTGCCTCGTGATTGGGACCTAAGGATAACATTATAGTCAGGTTTCTGGCTACTGAGATCTATGGAACTCTATATATGACCCAGCCTTGTAAAGCTCAAATTGTAAAATAATTTCCTTAAGGACCAGAACCCATTGAGCAAAACTGAGAGAGTACTTTGGCATAGTAGATAGGGAGCTGGCTTTGGAGTCAAGTGCTGAATACAGGATAAACTATGAAAATATTTACTGTGTGACCCTGTGAAATAACTTAATCCTTTGGTGTGTGCGGCAGGTCTACATGGAGGAAATCATAGATCTAGTCTTTAAAAATAGCAAAAGCAACAGCAACAACTACATCAGTCAAATAAAATGGGCCTAACTATGTGAAAAGCTGCTAATCAAGTGGGAAGGCTGTAGTTCTCACCCTTTCATCCCCATATTTTTAGGATTATGGGACATAGAGTTCAAAGTTTTCTCAGCAGCCATCTACTTCAACATTCCCATTTTATGGAGGGGGAATTGGAGGCCCAGAGTAATTAAGTGACTTGTACATTGTCATATGGGTAGTCATCACCAGAGGTAGGATTTGAACTCAGTTCCTTTGTCTCCATAGTTATTGCTCTTTCATTTGGTTTTAGAATCTCCTGAAACTTCTTTAATTGAGTAAGAAGCTTCAATTAGTGACAGGTTAATTAGTACCTTCAATAAAGAGAACTTAGAGGCATAACTGGTAACTTGCAGCCCTCTGTTCCCAACTCAATGCTTTCTTTCACTTACTATGTGTACCAAAGTCAATCAAATTATAGACATAATTCCTTCAAATTTTACCACCACGAAGGAAAATTCTTCAAAATGAAAAGTGAAGACATTGGCTTTCTCCACTACTCCTTTTAAGTGGAATACTTTTTTTTCTTATTACCTATACACTCCATTCTTCCTATTTTCAATATATTTATGCTATGACTTATTGGTGATGTGCTGTGGATGGTCAGAAGGCTGATCCTCATATTTATTTTGAGAGAATCAAAAAATATTGGAGTTATAAAGGACTTTTGGGATCATTTAGTCTGATACATATTTGAACAGGCATTTGATTTATTATATCTCTTTCCATTAAGAAGTAGTCATCTAACCTGTCATAGAATACCTCTAGTGATGGTGAACTGATTCATCTCCCATCTCCCATAATCCTTTTTGATTGTCTCAACTATTAGAATTTTCTTCTAACATCTAAACAAAATCTCCCTTGCTGTAATTTCCTTTTATTCTTTGCTACCAATTCTTCTCTTAGAAGTCAAGGAAAAACAAAAGAAACCAAAAAAATAAAACAAATTTGAACAAGGAAACAAACAAAATACAAGTATAATCTGCTATTCATACCATCACCTTATGGATATTTGAAAGTAGTTATCACAACCTACCTAAGATTCCTCTTTTCCAACTTTCTGGGCATGTTGTAATAAATAATCAAACTCCCATCTCCATTGAGCTCCCCTTTCCATGACTGTCATTGCTCTTATCCATGTCCTGAGGACAAGGTGGTCTCTTCCTTTCTTGGAGATGAACATATTCTTGAAAAAAAATATCATATTTATTGCAAATACTATTGACTTGAAGTGAGTGATAACTAATGTATATTCTTGAGAGAGGAGTAAGAGTTCATTGGAAAACCCATGGCCTGATATATAGCTCCTCTCCTTTTGTGTTTCATAAATACTAGTAGAAGCTTCAAGTTATGTACCCTCTACCTCTTTGGTTGAATGTAATTGGTTCACTTCCTTCACTTAACATATATATCCTCTATGATTCCATTTGGGTTATTTCTCAAGCACAGGTTACAGGACATAAATACCCATGGATTAGTTGGATGGCTCACTGGATAAATTGAAAGAGCTGAATGATGCAGTGGACAGAGTGCTGGCCCTAGAGTCAGGATCTGAGTTCAAATCCAGCCTCAGACATGTACTATCTGTGTGACCATAGGTAAGTCATCTAACCCCTGTTTACCTCATTTCCTTAAATGAAAAATGAGGATAATAATAGCTTCAACAATGTAGGATTCTTTTGAGGATCAAATGAGGTAATACTTATAAAACTAAGCACAATATCTGGCACATAGCTGGCACTCTATAAATATTTATCCCCTTCCCTTATCCTTGTTCATAAAGCTAGTTTTCTTTTGTCCTCCAAACATGGTCAATTACATCATGAAGACTGTTGGCATCTACCATGTTTCTTTCCACTGTCATTTTGGCTATTGCTGTTATCAATTCTTATGAGAATATAGGATTCTGTGGCTCTGTGCTAAATAGAATCACTTGGGGAATTTTAGTTAAAAAAAAAGAGATGATTTATTTTATAAAAAAGGGTAATTTGGGGTCATTGAAAGCACCCCATAATTCCCCATTCTATCTATACTAAAATTTCCCCCTTATTTGATTATGAGTCAAGTTTATTTCCTTATTCAGTGTTTATCCAGGAAACATATGCTGATAGACTAATTTGATAGGTTGTTCATCCAGCTGGACATCATCCCGGTATGGGTGACAACACCAAAATTGTTTATATTTCTGGAAATATTTTCTCTCACTTATGTCTCCAATACATGCAGTGGGGAGCAATATAAGAACACTGAAAGTTCTGACAACTCACTTCTTTATTCTTCTCTGAGCTTGATCCCTGACTCAGTGGATTTCTTTCTCCACCATGCCTCAGGAGCTGTCTCACCTTGTGGTTCCTTCTTTTGATTTGTCAGTTTTTCCTAGAAACTCTATTTTAAGAAAAGTGTCTAGTCCAGCTATGTTTATTTCTTTATATTTCTCTGTTCTCTCTTACTCACTCTCTGGAATTATTTCCCCACCATGGCCTCACATAGGTACCTGAGCCATTGCCCCAGACTTTTCAATATATTGTCTTTCGCTATTAGAATGTAAGCCAGTTGGAGTCGGGGACAATCTTTCTTTTTATTTGTGTTTGAATTCCCAATGCTTACCATGTAGTAAGCACTTAGTAATGCTTCTTTATTTCAATTTGATTCAATAAACATATATTAAGGAGCTTCTATATGGCAGGCACTGCTTTGCATGGTGACTCGATGACAACAATGGGAATGAAAACAATTTTTAAAAAGACAGCTGAATTGAGATTAAAGTCAATGAGTAATACTTATTCCAGAGTAAAAATGGTGAGACCTGTGGACATTAGATCTATAGAAAAGATGAGGGCTATCAATTGTGTGAAACATGGCCAGCATAGTTGCTTTATCAGACATTATCCTTGACTATATTTCTTTATTTAAAAGGCAGTTTCTAATACATCCATAGATATCCTGTGCGGGTGACAATAAGGAACAATTTGGAGGATGAGCATACTGAGATGGACAAGCTGACAGGGAAATTCCAGTTTTTCAAACAAAATGGCACCCTCATCTCTCCTAGGATTCCCTCAGTGGATGGATGGCAAGGCCCCTAGAAAGTTACCCCAACATTTGTCTTCTGTAGAATAGAAAGTTCTTGACGAGAAGGAGAGACTCAATTTTGTCTTTGAATCTCCATTCCATAATTCATTCTCTGACGCACACCAGATACTTTAAACATGGGATTGAGGAAAGGGAGGGAGGGAGGCAGAGAGAGAGAGACAGAGACAGAGACAGACAGAGACAGAGACAGAGACAGACAGATGGACAGACTGACAGACAGACAGAGAGAAAGAGAAACAGGAAGAGAGAAAGAAAGAGAGACAGAGACAGAGGTGATTCTTAGAAGATTCGCAATTAAAAGTGTTTCAAAATACAAAGTACATTAATTTTTCTTTTTATTGTAGCACAAATGTAGCCCTACATAAATTGCTCCAGACTGAGCAATTTGGCATATAGTTCTTCAGAACGTCAAGGTTATCATTATTTTTTTTTTAAAAGTAAGTTCCAGTTCCACATAACAGAGATTAATTCATCCTTTCTTTAAAAGGTCTTTCTTCAGAAGTATACATTCTTGATGCCAAATCTCTCTCTCTCTCTCTCTCTCTCTCTCTCTCTCTCTCTCTCTCTCTCTCTCTCTCTCTCTCTCCTCCCTCCCTCTCTTCCCCCCTCTCTCTTTCTCTCTGTATCTGTCTCTCTCACACACACATACACACAAATAGACACACATGCACACACACACACTCAATCACAGATTACAATTTCTTGTCAGTACCATCACTTTACAGAGTGAAGGACACCACTCTGCACCCACTTACAAAGATGCAAGAGGCTTATGTCACTATGGGGTGAAGAAGAGGAAGATTTAAGAAATAACGTGAAGGTAAAAAATGACAAGTTGTGGTGACAAATTAGAGATATGGAGGGGAAAAAAAAGATAGTTGGGTTAAAAGTGAACTCTGGTTTTCTGTTTTGGGGAGTTACTTATGGACATGGGAACTGATTGGGGGGAAAGGATAAAGTACTTAATTGCTCAAAATGTAGCAGTGCACAGAAAGGGTGTAATACTCATTTGGAAGCTTATTAAAATGAGTTTTTGGCCAAATAGCATTTGGTGAAGTGGAGAAATCACAGTACTCTAATTGTACATTATACCCTAATATGTATGTTTAGGAAATAATTTATATTGGTCAACAAGGATTTATTAAATACTTATTATATTCCAGGCACTGTAGAAGGTGTTTGACATAAAGATACAAATGCAAGAGTGAAAAAAAAGAAAAAAAGGAACTCCTGATGATCTCTGTCCTTTGTCCTTGAAAAGGACAAAAATGACAATACTAAGTTAGAGTCAAGTTACAATGTGTCTGATTGTGGTTGATCAGACCTATGTGAGCTAAGAATGCTCTATCACATGTCAGGCATAAATAGTCCATGTCAATATTCGTGGTAAGTTCTCTAAATTCATGCATCTTGTGTTTCTTTTGAGCTACTTCCATTCTGCTTTGCTCAGAGAGTACAGCACCTTCTCTGATGAGGACATTCCATGCTGGGCAGTCCTATGTCAGTGTCTCCCATGTCAAACATGCAATTCTAGAGTTCTTAAGAGAGACTTTGAGAATGTTCTTGTTTAGCTTCTTCTGAAGACCATGTGATAACTTGCCCTGTGTGAATTCTCAATAAAACAGTGTTTTTAAAGGAAGTGTATATTTGGCATTCAAACACAAATCATCATGGAGAAGACAACATATAAAAGAAAATACAAAGGAGAGAAGGAGGTACTCGGGATAAGGAATGAGAAAGAAGTCTGGAAAAGTTCAATGAGAGAGAGAGAGAGAGAGAGACAGACAGACAGACAGACAGACAGACAGACAGACTGTCTGACTTTCCTGGACTCCCTCTTTAAAAGTAGCTGTCCAACAAGGAGGGGACTCAGGAGCAGAGTCCCCTTCCTAGGTCTCAATTTCAGGAAGAAAGTGATTTTCTAAAGCATGAAGATGTTTCTGCAAAAGGAGAGAAAAATCCAGAGCAATGCAACCTGGTGAGAAGTGAAAGAGTAACTTTACAAGAATGTCGATTCAAGACAAGATTAACCACAACAACAAAAAAAAAGAAATTGAAAAGTGGGTAACAGTAATGGTTGAACTGGAAGCTAATAAGAAAAGACTGAGATGTAGAGAATAATCAGCCTGGAAAATTGCATATATTTTTAAGTGTAATTTATATTTTGTTTAATTTTGTAAACTTTTCCTCATTATACACTTGCACATAGATATATGAATATATAATATATAGACAAGGCTTTGTCAGTAGGATAGGTTGAAGAAAATATTTAGAAATGAAAGTAAAGTTAAAAGTATAAGGTGTCAGTAAAATAAAATTAAAAATTAAGAAATATGGCTGTTTGTATGTTTCATTCAAATGAGATCCAAAACATCCTAGGGAATAATGACAAGGGCCTTTTATGAAAGAAGTAGTCTGTGTCAGCAATCTTGTTTTTGAGGTGAGGATGAAAAAATAACAAGTTAAGAAGGAAACCAATTATATTAATTTTGAGACTTGACTTCTAATGGTGGGGGTTCTAAGGAGAAATAATAAAGTGTAGAAAATGATTCCCTTCTGATTGGAAAAGGAGCATTGCAAAGGATTCATGATGGGGGTATCCACTCCATAGGTACTTGGGATCCCTTCTCTTCTGGACTGAGCTGCATGGAGCAGAAATCAAGTGCTCCCCTTAAGTAAGAAGATAGAGGGGGAGCTGTGAGTTCAAATGTGTCAGCTGAATAGGAAACTAAAAAGACCAAACCATTTAATCTAAAAGCTGTAGAACCAGAGGGGCACTAGACAAGATTTAGTCCAAAACTTTCACTTGACAGATAAACAACATGAGATTAAGAAAGCAGAAATGACTTACCCAAGAGCATACATTCACTGTAAAGATAGAAAATTACACTGAAGACCTTCTGACTCTGTCCTATGAGGCTTATTTATTCAATTACTCAATTCATTTAGCAAAAATTCATTGGTAACTATTTACACAGAAATTGGCATATCGAGCTGAAAAGGATAGAAACAAATGAATAATATGAAATAGGGAAAGGCCAATGTGCCTTACCCTTGCAAGTAGGCTTACACCAGCTTGGCTGATGCAGCTGCCCCCTTGGCAAAGGCTAGGCTGCTTCTAGGAGTCATGAACATATAGAATAGAAGTGCTTTGGAGAGATTTAGAGAATTCAAAGACATTATGCCACTCTTTCCCTGTTTGCCAATTAATTTATTTGATTGGCTTTGGAGTCAAAACTTGGGATACATTTCAAAGGCAGTAGACTACTGTAATCTCATCCTTCTTTTTACCTGACTTCTTCCTGCCTGTGGACATTCTTGTGAGAGAAGAGACAGGAGGCATGAACTGGTTTGTGATGACCCTTTGTTATATTTTCACCATGGGAATTTATACCTCAGAAATGAGCAAATGTTACAAATCAAAGCTTTATTGATTTTGTTCATTTCTAGAGTTAAGCAAGTAATGTAGAAACCAGCAATAATTAAAAAGTAATTAAAGTACATATAAAAGTACATACATATATACATGTATATGTATACATGTGCATATGCATAGGAATATACTATGTACATACATATGTTTATATATACATATATGCAGACAGAAACACATGTGAATATATACACATCTATGTGAATACATATGTATATACATATCTATCATCTGTCTGTCTGTCTGTCTGTCTGTCTGTCTCTCTCTCTCTCTCATTGAACTTTTCCAGACTTCTTTCGCATTCCTTATCCCGAGTACCTCCTTCTCTCCTTTGTATTTTCTTTTATATGTTGTCTTCTCCATGATGATTTGTGTTTGAATGCCAAATATACACTTCCTTTAAAAACACTGTTTTATTGAGAATTCACACAGGGCAAGTTATCACATGGTCTTCAGAAGAAGCTAAACAAGAACATTCTCAAAGTCTCTCTTAAGAACTCTAGAATTGCATGTTTGACATGGGAGACACTGACAGTAAAAGACACCCACAGTAAAAGAAAAGAGATATGCCTAATGTCTCAGAAATACCAAAGACCAAAGGAAAAATATAGATTCCTTATGGAAAGTAAGGTTAAAATACTCACTGTGAGGTCAATATTTTTACCGTCAAAACGTTTGTAACTGAGTGACAAAGATATGTGAAATATAATAGCTAACCATTTCTAAAGTAGATACAGAGGCAGCGTAGGGGATATAGACTGAGAATCATGAATACCTGAGTTCCAATCCTGCATATGAAAGAAATGCAGCTACAGTAAACATGTTTTGGGAAGAAATGAATTGTCTGTGAGCGCATATATTAGAATATTTCTAATTTGTTGTGAGAACTTTTATTGCAAGCCCTAGGGTTCTGATACGTTGAGGGGTTAAATCACACCGTGATTGGACATTAATGGTGTATGTACAAAGAATGGGGTGATGGAATGAGGAACATGTTGGACAATCTTTCTGAGTTCTGAGGGATTAATGGTAATACTGTGTGAAACTCCTTATTTACAAAAACAAAAGTTTGGTCTCAATAGGCAAAGGACAAAAGCTAAATTAATATTTATTAAGCATCTACTATGTGCAAGACACTGTGATTGATGATGAAAAGAAAAGGTTGGGAACCAGCTGGGAAATTCTTACTTGATACAAATTTAATGAATTTCAATTCTATTTGGCAACCAATGGGGAGCTGAAGGTTTTTGAGCATTGGAATGGTGTAAAGAGAAGATTATTCTGGAAGGATTCTAGAAGTATTATGCATGCTTGTATGTAATATGTGTGCATCTTTTCCTCAAAACAATTTCATGAAGTAGAGAAAATAATGCTCCTCTGCTTTCAGCACTCTCCTGTTGTTCCAAGTCTACCCCTAGGGGGCCTGGCCCCTGGACTTTACTCCAGAGAGAGAATGAGTCATTGATTGGTGAGGCCCTGTCTGAAATTGCCATGTTATGAGAAAGCCCAGGTGCTTACTCTCCACCTCCACCTTATGCTTTGATCCACTCAACATGTGCACTGGTTGTCTGACTCACTAGTGAGTACCTTTTCTCCCTCTTTTCTCCCTCTCCCCCTTTTCAGCTTTCCTTTATGTTTTTTACTTCCCCTAAACTTTTCTTAAGTAAGATTCATTTTGCCTTTCTATCCTCAAACCTTAGCACAGTTCTTGGCACTTAGTAAATGTAAGAGGGATTGCCTGAGCATGCCCAAAGAGCCAAAGATGGAGGCAATGTGCTTCTGTATGATTCCTAGCATGTGGGAGAAGGAAGACTTCTCCGACTGGCTGCGTGGTCCAGACAAGCTACAGCTTTAAAACTGACCAGACCAAAACAGGCTTTCATTTTTCTTCCTTGTGTTCAGACAATAAAGATTGTAGTTTACTTACAGCATGAGTGTCATGAATAAAACCAAGAGGGGTGAGACTCCATCTTCCCACCACCCTCTCTTCTAAGCCAGTTCCTAGAAACGAGCCTGGAGAGTTGTTTCTGTTTTGTGTCTTTTGTCCTTCTTTTCAGGTTCTGGCAGCAGTGAAATCCTCTGGATTCAGGATTGTAAACAGTGGCTAACTTGGAGCCAGGGGTCCAGCAAGATATTGAAGACAGTCAGACCAGTAGGGAAACCTGGAAGAGCCAGGGTATCTGGGACTGGAGACCAAGGAGGGTTTGGGACTTGGAGTTTGGGACTGTGCTCTATAGAAATGGAGTTAAATGGTGAAACTAATCCCCTCCCCCTCCTCAGAGATCAGGTGACTTGAGAAGCGGAGGATTCAGTCTTCTGTAGAGTAGATTGTATATTTGTATTTATAGATTTGAAGTAAAGAATCCTTTGTAAAAACTAATCCAACTGCCAGTAGTAAAATGAAACTGGGATTCAGGGGATCCCCTCTAAAACTGGAGAACACTATTGGTTTGGTCTGGAGTCATTTGCAGAGAGCCAAACACCACAGATCCCTTCATGAGTAGGAGATAATTCTAATGAAGAGGTGTAATGTAACAAACCTGGCATTCCATTCAGGAGGGGTCTAAGGTAGTCAGTGTTATATAAGTTCTCTCTCTCTCTCTCTCTCTCTCTCTCTCTCTCTCTCTCTCTCTCTCTCTCTCTGATCCTCTCTCTTTCTGTCTCATTAGTCCATTCATCCATCCATCTATCTATTTATCTATATCTATCTATCTATCTATCTATCTATCTATCTATCTATCTATCTATCTATCTATCTATCTATCTATTTATCTGTCTGTCTGTCTGTCTTGTCTGTCTGTATATCTCTATTTCTTTTTCTGTCTCTATCTGTCTGTTTATCATTCCTAATATCTTTCCAAACTATAGTAGGATTTTTTTTTTTCACATAAGACCAACATCTTTATTCTTTGATCTAATAGAAAGGTAGACAGAAAGATAGATATGGTGGATGATAGATAGACTTGGCTATCCATCTACCATCTTTCTTTCTCTATTAATTCAAAGAATAATTAAAGATTCCAGTCTCATGTAGAAAAATCAGTACTGTAGCATGGAGATAGAGACCTATGTTTTTTTAGTGAAGCAGTCTAGAACATCCTAAAACCTAAGTCAATTTAATGACTTTCTGTTGAGTTGGTCACACTATCAAGTGCTGCATCACAGCATTTTATATATAATTCGAAGTCTGGATAGAAGTAGCCTTGCCTCCCCCTGTCCCAATCACAGCCTATCCATGCCTTCCCATATTGTCCATGTACTCCTATCCATTCTTCACAAAAATATGCTACTATCATGTACTGGACTTATCCATTTTATTTTTTCACCATGTTGTGGTATAGCCCTCATACTCTGTATTGATCCCTTGCTCTTACTTTCAGAAAAGGGGAATGAGCAGCCCCATGTGAAAAATAAGGAATTTGGATGGGTTGGCCTCTGAAGTCCCTTCTAGTTTTTACTTATGGTTCAGTGGTGTTAGGGCCATTGGTTTTAATGTTATGTATTTCCTGGATGATATTCCCTCATCCTACTTCTTGAATGAAAGGCGTCTTTAGTAGTAATAATAGTAGTAACAGTTGCTGATGTAGTAGTAGTCGTAACAACAATGATAAAGTAATAACCATAAAAGCATATTGTTTAATAATAATAACAATAACAACATATTAAAGAAAGAAATAAGCATTTGTTAAGCACCTACTATGTGCAATGGGTGGTGGTAAGCACTTATATATATATATATATATATCTTATTTAATCATCACAACTTTATGAGGAAGGTCTTATTATTACCTCAGTTTTACACTTGAGGAAATTGAGATAGACACAAGTTAAGTGACATAGTTAGTAAGTGTTTGAATTAGATTTAAACTCTTATCTTCATACGACTCCATACCCAGTGCTTTATCCATTGTACCACATAGCGGTTTCTGCATTCTGTCCTTAACTACATTTTATGGATGAGGAAACTGAGGTTACAACTTGCTTAGGATAACACAGCTAGTGCTTGTGATTGGATGTAAACACAAATCTTCCTGACTCCAGGCCAAACACTCCCTCCACTGCACCATTTACCTACCTTAAGGTTCTAGTATTATAGTCATTTTACTGATGAAGAAACTGAGTCTGCAAAGAGATAAAGTGATTGGATGTAGAATTTGAACTCAAGTGATCACAATTTTAAGTCCAGCATCAAATCCATTATGCTATCTATCTACTTCTAATGACAATTTATATTTATATATCATTTTCAAGTTCACAAAGTGCAAATAGCATATTACCTCAGTTTCAAAAATGATACAACTGAGTTTCAGAGAAATTAAATGATTGGCCCATGATGACATGTATAGTAACTATCTAAAAGGAGAATTCTTAGCAACCAAGGAAATTAAAATCCGTTTGAATAGATTTTAAAAGATGTGTAAGAATTCAGAAGGTGACTCCATTAGAGTGTTTCAGGAAGAGGGAAAGATGGGATGTAATGGCAAGTAAAATAGGATCTTTTGCTGTTTTTGTTTCAGTATAATCAAGAAGCATAATGCCTCTATTTGAATGATTAAGAAGGATCTTTTCCACCCATTGTTGGGCCAGGGAAGATTTGTAAGAAGGTCCAAGTCTTTTGTTAAAAAGGCACTGGTTTTCAAGGGATGTGGTTCCGTCTGGCCCTAAAAAGTTCAAAGACTCTGAGGTGTAGGTGTTAGTTTGTTGCATGCTGACTGTAAGTGTTTATCTGGCCAGATGAGGATTCTAGAAAGCTGCTAAAGGCATCCTCCAGCTTTGAGAACCCAGATGTTGTGCTTCCCTCTCTGGTAACTATGGTCAGACAGATGGAGCTGTCTATTGAATTCAGGCAGAGGAAGCCATGTCTGTTGACTTTTAATTTCTCTGTATTTTCTTTGAATTTCAGGGTGCTGACTCCCCTGGACTAGGTGAATGGTATATGTGCTTTGTTAAAGGAATGTTATATGTGCTTGATTAAAGTGATTGCTAATTCCTCAAAAGTTTCCTTTCCTTTCATGAATGGAAATTTAAGAACCTGTGGTAGCAGGCCCCCCCCCTTTGTACATTGTTCCCTCTCCTAAACACACAAAAGACAAGACTGATCCTACCTATAAATTGTTATCTCTCTATCTATCTATCTATCTATCTATCTATCTATCTGTCTGTCTATCTATCTATCTATCTATCTATCTATCTATCTATCTATCTATATATGTATGTATGTATGTATGCATGTGTATAAAAACTAATGTTACTATAAACTACATACAAACTAATATTACCATGATGACTCTATGAAAGGTTAGCAATAAGGGAGTCTTTGAAAATGTTTTCTTTTCTTTTTTTGGCTTTTTTGCTATTTTTTTAATTGCCTTAAGTCACACAAAATGGGTATTTTAAAATATCTATTATGGGACATATGCCTTTAGACAGCAAACATAACATTTATATGCTTGAAATAAAAAAAAAAATGATAGAAAAAAACAAGAAAGAAGGTAGGACTAGGCAATCTTTCAGGTCATTGATAAAGCTAAGGTTTTACAAAATATGGCTTATTAGTCCTCCTGACTAAATGGTTAATGCTTTAGGGGAAATTTTTCTAATTCATTATTCCAAATTTTGATCATCAAGCTTACTGTCTCAAGCCACTTGCTATTTCAAGCCCTGATCACAATTTGCCTAGATTATTGCAATGACTTCTACATTGGAAAATTGTCTTCCAGTCTCTACACACTCAAATTCATTCTCTACATAGCAGGCATAAGAACCTTTCTGAAGAACCAGCCAACAATGTCACACCCCTGTTTAAGAAGTTCCACTTGCTTCCAGTTGCCTCTAGGACAGGACAAACTCCTCATCTGGTATCCAGAGCCTTTCACAGTCTTGTTCTAAAATATCTTTCCAGATTTGATGCACATTATTCCTTTTCTTACACCCTACATTCTAATCAAACTAGCCTGCCTGTTATCCCCCAATTTTGACATAACTTTCTTGCCTTCATACTTTTACATAGGCTAACTCCCATGTCTGGAATGTTCTCTGCAGGCATCTTTGCTTCTTAGAATCCCTACTTTCTCCTTCAAATCTCAGATAATGTTTGTTATTATCAGTAGTTTCTTTTCCTGCTCCCCTGAGGTTTAGAAGTCTTCTTTCAAATAACTGTGTATCTGATTAACTATGTTTACTCTATATTATCTTAGTATAATATAAGTTCCTGAGGGAGAGAATATTTCATTTCAGTTTTGCATTTCTAGAACTGAACATAGTGATTGGTATGTTTTGTAGAGACATAATAAAGGCTTTCTGAGTTGTCAGTATTATACTGGCAGGGAAGAGAGTAGAGAGTTAGGACAAATGTGATAGGGAGAGAAAGAATGTCCTATCTATCCTATTTTGAACACCTTTGAAGTCATCTGCCTAGTTTTAAGCTGGATGAATTGTTGGAAAGTTTTATTTGTTCTGTTTCCCTTCTTTAAGAATGGGACATTGGAAAAAGAGGCTCTCTCTCTCTCTCTCTCTCTCTCTCTCTCTCTCTCTCTCTCTCTCTCTCTCTCTCTCTCTCTTTCTCTCTCTCACACACGCATACACACACTTTTGAGAGAGAGGTTAACTTAAGGAACAGGACATTTGATTGATATTTATTGAATTTTATTTCATTTTTCATGGTACTGAAAACTAGTGTACAACCAAGGGGGGAAAGAAAAACATTTCCACTGATCTTGAGTCAAGAAATGAAGAAACAACCTTGAATGTTCAGTTGCATGCTACACCTAAGCTAATGGGCATGCTGAAATGTTAATTCCTCACTGATATTAGTCATCCATTGTGGAAAGTTTAGTGTTTTGTTTTTGTTTTTTTCACTGAAGAGAAAAGAATAAAACCTGTGGATTCTATTAAGGTTACCTCTAGTGTTATGATTTCTAAATCTGACCACTAGGGGGTACCCTGATTGCACAGATTTGTACAAAGGCACAAAAGCACCCATGCAGCAATCATAAGGAACGGGAGAAAAGGTTGATTCATTTAGCTTTTGACTAATTTCACATCCACATGATTTGTAGCTGTTGCTTTCCATCCTACCCTAACAATAGGATTTGTCTATGTCACATTCTTCTTTTGGTGTTGTAGAGATGTCATCCCAGAGTAGTACAAAGCAGACAGAGATACATTGACAAAGAGAGACAGAGAGATAAAGACAGAGGAATGAAGTTAAGCACTGACTTTTCTTCTCTTTCTAAATCAACAAAAGCATTGATGGATGTGCCCAATTCAGTTATTTGAAATATACATGTCATTGCAGATTCATTCCTAAAAGGAATTTTAGAAAGGCAATAGCTTTGGGTGCAGAATAAATGCTGAACATAAAAATCACAGAATGCCAGAGCTATATAATGCCATAGAACATGGAATATCAGTCCTAGTTGTGACTTGAGAGCATAGAGCGTACAGAACATCAGGGCTCAAACTGATCTTGTAATATATAGCATCAGATGTAGAAAGAACCTTAGAGCCTAGCTTACAGAACAAAATACAGGAAGGGACCAGAATAAAATGCACTTGTGAGAAAAATAAATATAAAATGTCTAACTGAGAGTGACCTTACAACATATCAGAGCTGAAAGGTATGATAAAATATTGAACATCAGTGTTATAAAATCATTAAATGCAACATATGGAAGGAAAAAACCATATAACATAAAACACAGAATTTTAAAGTAGGAAGAGAATTGAGGATCTTCTGATCTAATTGTATTTTAGAAATCTGAGAGGTCAGAGAGTTTAAAAAAACTTGATTAATAAATATATCATACTCCTTGGAGACTCTAACATTCATACTATTTATACCACATTATCTCATTTTTTATATTTTATTCATTCAAAATGGAATGTGCTTTATTTTTATAATCTGTGAAACTCTTCAATTTAAAATTAAAATATCCCTAATATTATTTCTGATATTAAAATCAATATTTGCATTTATGAAAAACTAATCATTTATTTTGCACTATAGTGGTTTTATTTAGATCACATTGTATATTATACTCACAAGCAACAAATGATCAGAGCTTCATAATACCTTGACCCTGAAAAGAACAGGACATATTAAATTCAGAATCAGTGCGTGAAATCATCATTATAATTTTTTAAACCTGTAAGTGTGGACTCTAATTCCTAGTTTACTCAATAGGGACAGGATATGTAAGCATCTTGTTATGAAGACAAAGAGTACTGTTGAGATAATCCCTAGCCTGAGGAATTTTAAAGTCTTAATTCAGAGACTACTGATTGAGCTAGGCAAGTCCATGCCCAATCTTCTTGACAAAAGTGCGCTTGAGAGGGTAGATTTAAAATAGCAGGCTTCTATTTTAGTTTAGTTTTCCAAGGCTCATTTATATAGCACAATCTTTGCACATTCATAGTATTTAATAGTCCCTTAGAAGTTTACTATAGTGGGACTGGCCCTGGGTAAGCAAAACGAAAAAGTGTAAACCCACATTTGAAAGAGCAATACCACGGCTTATTGTCTTATTGACGACCCCCCCAAAAATATTCAGTACCCTAGCATATGTCCTTCTAAGGTTCCATGCTACTCATACACTGGGCCCTAGATAATTGGTGATTTTCTAACTAACTGAAACAACAGGTCATATACAGAATATTTAGAGGGTAAGGGACTAGGTTAAGTATTGATTGGTGATAGATCAAGAAGGAAGTTTATAGATGATTCTAGGCCTAAAAGGATGGATGGATCAAGAAGCTTGAAGGAATTATAGAAGTCTCTTAGTACAATGCTTGAAAACAAGAAGGAGAAGGGAACTAAAGAGGTGATGATGGATAAACCATGGCCTCTTCCCCAATGCAAATTACAAGATATAAGGAGGAAAAGTAACAATGTAAAATAATGTGTTCTCATGAAATTTTTGTTCATTTCAATATGAAATGACCTGTAAACTATGAGAACGGTGAGAGATAATGGATTTACTGGACTGGAATAGTTATATAGAATGGCCAGTCAAAGAATCATTTAATCACTGAACAGAGAACTGTGGGAAGGGGAAGGAAGCAAGTAAATGGAGGACTTAGCTCTAGAGGAATCTTGAAGACTTCATCTTCACTTTTTCCCTTGTGTCTCCGCAGCAGAACCATCAAACGTGACTCATGAAACAGATAAGTGTATATTTTTAAATAAATAAAAATACTACAGAACATAGGTAATATTACTTTGTGATTCCCAGGGATCCTTATGTTTGATGCAATGGTGCCATTTCTACTGGAATTTTATGCCAATCTTCTAGAGTACTGTTCAGGAGGAAAGAATGACTCTGTCTCTTCATTGCCATTGAGAATGACAACTAACAGGAGAAGTACTTGACAGCTTTCCATGCATGGAGGAGAGAGTCTATTTTTGGTGTTTAATAGTAGTAGACAAAATGAGTTTCCAGGATTAAAGAACATTGTCCCAAATCAAGATTCTGATTGAGATCAAACCTGGAGATGATGGCCACCATGTTTAAGCATTAGTATAATGCATTTATTCCAGGAGCAGGCACAGAGGTACCAGCATAAGGCACCTGGCAGCACATAGACATTATGAGTGGTCATCAGAGGCCTTGTGGAGTTATAAGTAGCCTCTCTGCATGTTTGTGACTTTGTAACAAGGGAAGCTTTCTACTTGTGAACTCTAAGTATTCTCTTTCCATTACTGCTAGTACATTTATCAGACACCAGTTTTATGAAGAAAATACTTTGTTTCTTCCTATGTCATTTTAGCAAATGTCTTTGCTTTGAGGTAACACCCTCCTCTAGCTGACAATGAAAAGAGATAATGTAGATAGGGGTTCATAAGCTCTGATTTTAGGAGAGTAAGGAGACAGAACATCTTCTATCCAGGGTAATTGTTCTTCAGGGAACCTAATTTGTAAGTGTTGAATGGAAGAACAGCATAGACGGATTTCTACAATTAGTAAAAATAAAATAAAATAAACAGATGAAGTAACTGAGTTTTTAATATTATAATAGAAACCATGATAATGGAAATACTTTTGTGTTCATTCCAAATACTCCAAATTCCAAGTGTATGGACAAGGGGGAAAAGATAGGGAAAGGGAGAGGGCAGAGAAACAGAGATATGGGGATGGGGAAATAGACAGTGACAGAGTCAGAGGCACACAGAGAGAAAAAGAGGCACAGTGAGTGACTGAGAGACAGAGGGACAGAAAAAACAGATGGAGGAAGAGAATCAGGAAGAAAAAGTGACAGGGACAGAGAGATAGGGGGAGAGGGAGAGAGAGAGAGAGAAAGAGAGAGAGAGAGAGAGAGAGAGAGAGAGAGAGAGAGAGAGACAGAGAGACAGAGAGACAGAGAGACAGAGAGAGACAGAGACAGAGACAGAGATGAATTTGAATCAAAACTTTATTGAAATTTAGGTTCTGACCTAGCTAAGGGTATTCATTTTCACTCCTGGACTTAGTGTCCTCATATATAAAATGGGGAGGAAAGATTAATAATATTTGGATGACCTACTATATAGAGCTTTGGGGAGGTAAGCACGTTAGAAACCCCATAGCATTATAGAGACATCAGCTTTGATTATGATTATAGATCATTCCAGCAGTCAAGGTATATAATTAGTGGCATGAGACCTGAAGTATAAGAATATCTTTCTCCATTATCGGGGGGGTGCAGCAGGAGAGGGTTTTAAATCAACCTTGTGGCAATGATCCTACAACCAGCACGTTTATGGTGTCATAAAGGGAAGTGACCAGCTTCCATGGGAACTGTGAAAGCTCCTTTAATCACTACCTGCTCTTTACCAGTAGAGACTCACTGCAAAGCAATTAGTTGTGATGACAAGGTATTCAACAAAACACCTGTTCCCTCAAAATGGGAACAAGCCATGGTACCGTAGTGAAATGCTATAGTTACCTAAATACCTGCTAGGTACAAAGAGCATCCTTTGAATCTCCAGTCCAGGGACTGAATTGTCCTGATTTGTGGCCTTATTCATCCATTAAATATTTATAAAGCTTATGATAATTATAATGATGATAATAGCATATTGAATTTACTGTTACTATATTAAATATATCATTATACAACATGCATTAATAGCTTGTCTCCCTAGAGAAAAGGCAGTTTCCCCTTTGGTGAGAGTGTTTCTTAATAGATTGAATGTAATTAGATGAATCAAAGACATTCCAAACTCAAAATATGCAAAACTGAACTTGTTCTCAACTCTTTTCTCTGCTTTCTCTTCTCTCAAATGTAGTGCACCTATATCTACATATATATTTGGTGTTTTCTTGGCAAAGACATTGAATTGGTGTTCCATCTGTCTCCAGCTCATTCTACAAATGAGGAAACTGAGGCAAACTGTGTTAAGTTACTTGCCCAGAGTCCCAAAGTTAGTAATTATGAGACCACATTTGAACTCAAGAAGATGAGGCTGTCTTTAACTCCAAGTCTGACACTCTATCCATTGTGCCATGGAGCTTTCCTATATATATATATATATATATATACGTACATCCATACATGTACACATACATACCCACACTTATGAGATATGGAGATGTTTACATATAGTTACGTAGATATCTATAAATACAGATGACAGGGATAGAAATAATGATAGAAATAGATATTAAAGCAGACATAGAGTTCAAGTTCACAGACCCCAGATGAGCAACACGACATCAACAGTGTCAAATACTGCAGGAAGTTTGAGAATGATGAGAGAAGGTCTTAAAACCATGCAATTAAAAGACAACTGGTAAATCTCATTGAGGATTGAAGTAAAAAATCAAGTTTTAAGGCAGCTGAGAAAGAAGTAGAAGGTTTTTTTAAAAAAGGAAATGTAGATGGTCAAGAACAATTCCAGTATAAGGAATAATAGATGTAAAGATTATGCACTATTGTAGGATCTCCAGCATAATGTTTTCCATTTTGAAAAATGGACACAAGGAAAAAAATAAGACATCTTTGGCTCTATCAATCATCCCTTTTGGGGAAATTTCTCCTTCAGAAGAGTTGACATGAAACAAGAGCCAATGAGATAATGGATCAATAAGTAAATGTTTCATCTCTTTACAAAGCATGAGATAAAGCAATGGAAATATTATTGCTTATATGGTACAAGCTCCTTTACAAAATAATAATTAGAGGAATGATAGAGAATGATAAAGAATGTTCCCTGACATAAGAGAAAAGTACAATTAAAGAAAAAAAAACAGGTCTGCAACAAAAAGTTCAGCAATATTAAACAGTATATCCATTGAGACTGATAACATATGCAATATTTTTCACCATTCGTTCCCAAATTCTGCAAAGAAAGGAACACGTTGGCATAAATACCTACTGTTCCATTGTGTTGATCAAACAGGGTTACAGATTTGGCGGTCTAAGTGACTTCTGAGCTCATTCAATCCAGTACTCTAAGACAAGGAACTCACATTAAGGGACTTGCCTAATGTCAGTTAGTAAGTGTTGATGATACCTAATATTTATACACCACTTGACTATGTGTCAGATACTATGCTAAGAGCTTTACAGTTATTATCTAATTTGATCCTTATGACACCCCGAGGAGGTCAATGTTATTATTCCTCATTGCGGATGAGGAAACTGAGACTTGCCCAGGGTTACACAGTTAGTAAGTGTGTGAGGCTAGATTTGAACTTAGATCATTCTGACTCCAGGCCCTAAACTTTATGCACTGTGTCACCTAGATGCCACCCTCCCCCATAGTGAAACATTTCATAGAAATTTGATTGTACTTAAAAAATTTTGTCTTCTAGTCAGGTTCAACTCTTTATAACCCTATTTGAGGTTTTCTTGCCTAAGATACTGGACTGGTTTGTCATTTCCTTCTCCAGCTCATTTTATAGATAAGGCAACTGAGGCAAACAGAGTGAGTTTCGCAGGGTCAGACATCTAGTAAATGTCTGGAGTTCAGATCTGGACTGACAAAGATGATCTTTCCTGACTCCAGGCTCAGCACTCTATCTACTGAACCACCTAGCTACCCGCTTAAAAACCATTTTCCATTTCCATTGTTTTACCATAAATAGACTATTTCTTTTCACATAGAACACTACACAACTTTCATCAAACCCCAAAGCTGTGCAAAGCCTGGCCAGTGAGGTACACAGTCTCCCAAAAGATATTAACCTGATCATCCTCCATGTAATACAAAAATGGATGAAAAGTTCATAGTGCCTGTTCATGACATAAAGTTGGGTGGGCACCCTCTGGAGTTCATGCCTCAGTATTTCCAATTTGTGCGAGCATTGCATAGGAAAAACGAGCTAGGTCCAGAATGTAATAGCAAGAATATAAGACTGAGTTGCAATAACAACTTGAATATTGTTTTCCATTATTCCAATATATTTACTGCCATTTTAAAATATTTCTTTCTAAAAGCAATTACAAACCCTCAAAACTGAGTACAGTGGCAATATCAGGAATGGACATATAGAGACTGGAAGAGGTTGGAGCTCTAACGTACCCCCTCAACTTCCAGTTAGTAGATAGGCCTTTACTTTACTGCAGATTAAATCTGCCCTTCTTCTCATACAAGGGATTCGGCCAAGGAATATATTTTCATCTTTTTAATGCAAGGTTGAAAAGATTAACCAAGAAAAAAATAAAATTAAATTAAAACTGTTTCCAGGAAAACAAGGTAGTGTTCCTAAGTGTTTGTTCAAATTATTTTAAAGTGGACATAAAATGATGAAACTTCCTTTTTACATTTTGCACTAATAAATGTGAACTTTATGAAGTCTAAGGGGGCAAGCGAACCGCCAATCACAGGATAAACATTGAAAGCTCTTTTTATTGTTTTGCAGCTGGTGCCCTTTGCTGAAGGATATTTCCTGTATTCCTCTGCTGTAAAAGCAGAATAAAAACATTTCATTTTAAGGAAGCAATTAGAAACACATCTGTTGTTCCAGGACTTTCATATCAAAAGCATGTCCACACAATGTAAATCTGAAAAAAAAAAAAATATCTTCAGCATGCAAAGTGAACCTGTAGTTGAATTGCTAAACTGAGTTTAGTAGTAATGTCTGGATATACTTTGTATTTTTTAAATTATTACTTCATTATTTTTATGCAGCAACCATTTTTCTAATACTGTTCCACTCCACAGAACCGTTTCTTTTAGTAAAGTATGACATTGTTTAAGAAACAGATAGCAAAACAACTGTATTTGAGAGTGTACTGGGAGTGTATAAAGCATTCTGTACCCATAGTTCCTCTTATCTTTGCTCAACAGAGAATATTAAAATCTATCATCTCTGAGAATATGATCAATAATTGCATTTATAGGAACTGAACAATATGACTCTAATTTGGTCTAAGTTTCAATGCACTGATGTAAATGATTGTGGTCAGTTAACCTCACCAATAGGTTCAGGCTTAAGGCAATGCTTACAGATTGGCACTGCTGAGAATTCTTCGGGTTTCTAATTGCCCCAGTTGGATGTACTTTGATTCCCAGACCAGCTGAGTTACATCAGAAGTGGGGTTGGGGGAAGAAAATCAGTTGAATCTCAGCTATAGCAAACATATCATCAACAGCATAGTTAAAAGAGAGTTCACAAGGTGGCAAAAACAGATGGTCCATGTAACTTAGCCAGAATGTGTGGAAAAACTGAGGGAAGAGACAGAATTGGAATACAAACCCCAAAATCAGAGTAACTATGAACAAGGTAAACTTTTTTGTTTGCTTGTGTCCATTCCATTTTTCTTTCTTCTTTCTTTCTTTCTTTTTTTTTTTTACATTTCAATGATGTCTTTTTTCCTTTTTATCCCTGAATTCGTTAATTTATTTGTTTTCAGTTTACAATAATCACTTTCATAAGTTCCAAATTTTCTCCCCCTGCAAAAGGGCATGCAATATTCTATGAGTCCTATACATAAATTCCTACTAAACAAATATTCACATTACGCATGTTGCATAGAAGAATTAAAACAATTGGGAGAAACCATGAGAAAAACTAAACAAAATATAACAAAGGAGAAAAGAGTCTGCTTTATTCTGCATTCTGATGAGTCCTTTGGAAATATTTTATGTCCTTCAATTTCTGTTAAGGGATAAGTCTTCCAAAGACAGTTTTCACACAATGTGGTTATTTCTGTGCATATTGTTCTGGTGGCTGTGCACTTCAATCAGAGTCAGTTCATAGAACTTTTTACCTTTTTGAAGGTTTTTCTGAAGTCCACCTGTTTGTCATTTCTTTTGACACAATAATATTTCATTACAGTCACATACAAAAACTTGTTTGGCCATTCACCATCATTTGGTGACATTACCTTGATTTCCAGTTCTTGGCTACCACAAAAAAGCTGATATAAATACTTTTGTATTTGTGGATCCTTTTCCTATTTTTATGATCTCTTTCAGATACAGCCCTAGAAGCTGTATTGCTGGATCAAAAGGTGTACATATTTTATAATTATTTATTGATATTGGAGTTATTGATCATTTCTATGATTTGTTCTTTAACCCAGTAATTCATTAGGATTAAATTATTTAGTTTCTAATGAATTTTTTTGTCTATTTTTCATGGCCAGTTATTAATATAATTTTTATTGAATCATGATCTATAAAGGATTCATTGATTATTTCTGCCTTTTTGCACTAATTTTTTAGATTTTTATGCCCTGGAACATGGTCAATTTCTGCGTATGTGTCATGCACCACTGAGAAAAAGGTATATTCCTTTCTATCTCGATTCAGTTTTCTCCAGATGTCTATCATATCTATCTTTTCCAGAATTTCATTCACCTCCCTAACTTCATTTTTGTTTATTTTGAGGTTAGATTTATCAAGTTCAGAGAGGGGAAGGTTGAAGTCTCCCAATAGTATCATTTTGCCATCTATGTCTTCCTATAACTCCCTTAAATTCTCCTCTAATAATTTGAATGCTATACCACTTAGTGCATATATGTTTAATAATGATATTACTTCATAGTCTATGGTATCTTTTAGCAGGATATAATTTCATTCCTTATTTTTTTGGATTAAGACTATTTTTGGTTTGGTTTTGTCTGTGATTAGGATTGCCACCCCTGATTTTTTGTATAACAGCTGAAGCATAATATATTCTGCTCCAGCCATTTACCTTTATCCTGTGTATATCCCCATGTTTCAAATGTGTTTCTTGTAAAGCAATATATTATGCTATTATGGTTCTTAATCCATTCTGCTACCCACCTCTGTTTTATGAGAGAGTTCATCACATTCACATTCACAGATATGATTACTCTCTGTCTTTCTCTCCATCCTATTCCTCCTCCTTCCCTGTTTATGTTCTTATTTCCCCCTTCTCCATTCCCCTCCTCAAAAGAGTTTTCGTTTTGACCACTGCCTCCCTCAGTCTTCCCTCCCTTCTATCAGTCCCCTGCCTTTTCTTTCCCCTTTCCCCTCCTACTAACTGAAGAGCATGTTAGATTTCTATACTTAACTGTATATGTTATTCCCTCCTTGAACTAACTCTGATAAGAGTAAAGCTCAAACAATGCTCATCTCCCTCCCTTCTCTCCCCATGCTATATGGCTTTCGTGCCTCTTCATGTGATGCAATTTACCCTTTTCTGCCTCCTTCTTTCCTATATCACTTCACATCCTTTAATTAGGATTGTTATCATCAAATCAGTTAATTTATAACCACACCCTTTTTCTAAGTATATCTGTCTTATGTCTCAAAGTAAATATGCAAACCTCCAGATTAACAAGTATCATTCTCCCGAATAGGAATGTAAACATTTTGCCCATATTAAATAACAGAATTTTCTTTCTTTTTTTCCCCCAGTTTACTTTTTTATGCCTCTCTGTGAATTTTAGATTTGAAGATGAAATTTTCTCTTGTGATCTGGTCTTTTCATCAGGAAAGTCTGAAAGTCCCTTGTTTATTGAATATCCATCTCATTGCCTGAAAGATGATGCTCTGTTTTGCTGAGTAAGTGATCTTTGGTTGTAGTCCAAGCATCTTTGCTTTATGCAGTATGGTATCACTATCCCTCTGCTATTTTACTGTAGAAGCTGCAAGGTCCTGTGTGATCCTCAATATATGAATTGATTCTTTCTGTTTTCTTACAGTATTTTCTCCTTGACCTGATAATTCTGGAATTTGACAACAATATTCTCTGATGTTTTCAATATGGCTTCTCTTTCAGGAGGTGATCTGTGAATTCTTTAGATGACTATTTTCCCCTCAGAATCTAGGACCTTATGGGAATTTTCCTTGATGAGTTCTTCAAAAATGTTGTTCAGGATCTTTTTAAAATCTCATCATGGCTTTCCAGTAGACCAATAATTCTTAGATTTTCTCTCCTAGATCTATTTTTCAGATCAGTTGTTTTTACAATGAGAAATTTTATGTTCTCTTCTTTTCTTTCAGTCTTCAGATCTTGTTTGCCTTATTCTTGATGCCTCATAGAGTCATGAGATTCTCCTTGCCCAATTCTAATATTTAAAGAGCTTTTTTCTTCAATCAGCTTTTTTACCTCCTTTTCCATTTGTCCAATTATTCCTTTTAAGAAATTATTTTCTTCAGTTAGGTTTTGTACCTCCTTATGTATTTGTCCAGTTTTGCTGTATAAGAAGTTGGTTATATTTTTATAATAATTAGATCAATTTTTCTTCTACCTCTATAATTTGGCTTTCAAAATCATCCTTGAGCTCTTCTAAGAATGTTCTTTGGACTTAAAACCAGTTCATATTTGCTTTTGAGGCTTCATATGTGGGTACAGTATCAATTTTGTCCTCTAAATTCATATTTTGATCTTCCCTGTCTCCATAATATTCTATGGTATTTGCTTTTCTAATTTGCTTCTTGCTCATGGTGATTGCCTTTTTCCTGACTTTTAAAGTAGATCTCTGCTTCGAGGCCAAAGGGGTCTCTGTCTCATGTTTCTTGTACTGGAAGCTAGGGGACTGGTTGCTAGTTTTGTATGCTCTGGCCTCTGATTCTTTCAACTAGAAGCTAAGTAATGTGGCAGCTTACCTAATGTTGAGCTGCCTGGTGTGTTTCAAGGCTGAGGCCAGGTGAAGACTATCTGAGTTTCCCCAGGGATACACTTAAGCTCATAGTGTGAGGTGTGGGGGAGGGGTCTGGCTGCTGAAGGTTTCTTCCTCCCCAAGGGCTGTGCTCGATTATGGACAGGCTCAGGGAATGGTGAACCCCATCTGCACTGGTGTCTCCCCAATTCCCTTCACTGTATTAAAACACATCTATGGTGCTGGTTTTAGCACTTACTGGTTCCTCCTTCCTGGATTTTAGGATCTCCTGCTGGTCTGCTGAAGTAGGACTTTCTGAGATGCCTCATATCCTCAGCTGGTTCCCTTCAGTCATAGCAAGTGAGACCCTTCCTGTCAATCTCCCCAGCCTCCTGAACTAAAAGATCTCTGCTGGCTCCAATATTCCTAGATATTTCCTGAGGCAATAATCTCTGGGTTTTTCAAGGTCAACAAGGCAGGGTGAAAACACTTACAGTTTACTCCACCATTTTGTCTTCCAGAAGTTCAAGTCTCCATCCTCATTTCTTTGAGAAGAGGCACTTCAAGCTGAGAAGATCAGGAAATTTATTTTAGAGTATACTCTCTCTTCATCTTTGCCTCTTAGAATCCCTAGAAGTGAATGAGGCCTGGAGACTCCTCTGCTCTCTTCAGAGAGAGAGAGGCGATACCAGGCTAAAATTTATCTGTTCCCTTAAAAATTGTTATAAGGGAATATAATGGTGTTCACTTGACATTCTAATCTCTGTTATTTGGGGGTAAAGGGGAACCTCAAACTTTATGGACAAGGCTTGCCCCCCTTTCCATCTATCACCAGTTCTACAATCAATATGCACAATGAATAATATAGAAACCAATTCTCTAAATAATAACAAAATATAAATTAGAGAAAGAATTACAGAGGAGCATATAAATTGAACGCTGTGGAATGGGAGATTTCTCCCACTGGGTGTGAGATAATTCAGGTCAACCAATCGAGACTGATCTTGATCTCACTCTGTAGCAAGATGGAAATGGGAACATGATGGAGACTTATACCTTCTCTTGTGTCTTCACAAAGGCTTTTCCTTTATCCATTTGACGTGGAGTGAGCCTCTTCCATCTTTTATCTGGAAGCTGGAATCCTGAAGTACTTGAAGATGACCTTCAGCTTTCACAGTTCCAAAAGGGACTGAAGAAGGCTGACGCTCTACTGCTCTTTTGTCAACCCATCCCTTTCCACCAATAAGGGGAGAGTTTTATAACAATAGGATTTGGGACAGGAATTATGTATAATTTTAAAAATTCAACTGTACATAATAAAGATTCAAATTTTCCATTTTAACACTTTTCCTCTTCTACTATGTTCATGAATATATTTGAATTAGTTGATGTTTAGTGCTATTATTATCATTATTATTTAATGCCATTATTATCATCATTATAATTATCATAGACTTTATAAATATTTAATGGTCAGAATAAAAGAAAATAACAGTAAAATATATAATACAACTGTTAAATTATAGAAATATGGTGAGGATTAAATCATAAAGCTATATACATGGCAGGAATAATTAAGCATAATTCCTCATCTGGATAAAAGCCCTTTAAAAGTTAAGGACAGCTATGAGGTTTTCCATAAGTCAGTTCCAGGCAGAAGATCACCAGATTCTTTATGTGATTAACTTATAATAATGTCTCTGATCTTTTATCTTTGGAGAAAAAAAAACAAAAACAAAAACAAAAACTTGAAGATCTTTTTTTTTAAAGATGTGAATGCTATCAAGAAATCTTGTTCTTGCTAATGTCTTCTTTAGTAAGGTATTGTGGTTTCTTTGATATTATCCTTGAGAAGACATCTTTTCTCTATTTTTTTTCAAAGTTCTTACTTTTACTTCTTGTTACCAGCTAGGTGGTACAGTGATTAGAACCCCCAGCCTGGAGTCAGTAGGATATGAATTCAAATGTGACCTCAGACACTTAACAAGTTTTGAGGCCCTGGGCAAGTCACTAAACCCTGTTTACCTCAGTTTCCTCATCTGTAAAATGAGCTGGAGAAGGAAATGGCAATCCATTTACTATCTTTGCCAAGAAAACTTCAAATGATCTCAAGAAGATTAAGACATGACAGCAAAAATGACTCAACAACGATAAAAATTTCTTCTCCCCAAATGGGTGACTTATAGGGTAATTTCTGATCTCTCTTCTGTGAATTATCTCTATAGTGCCAAGATTCTTTCAAAAATGAAATATAGAGGACTGGACACCACATTCAAGATGTGACCTGATCACCTGGTCTCTCTGGAGTATCAGAAGACTATTGCCTTCCAAATTTTGAAAATTATTTCTATTCTAGTGTGCTAATACACTTTAAGATTTCATTTTTAAACTTTAGTTCTAAAGAATTGATTCATATCAATTTTAAATATATAAAATACTCAAGATATTTTTTCACAAACTATTGTCTAAACATTGCTGTATGAATATATTCATAAGTATTGTTTCCTTAATGCTTCTCCTATTCCTCTGAGATTATGTATCAATTTGTTGTATGTTTGTGTGTGTGTGTGTGTATATATATATATATATATATATATATACATATACATATACATATACATATGTGTGTGTGTGTATGTGTGTGTGTATACCTTGTGTGTATATGGTTTCTTCTCCTCCTGTTCCTCCTCTTCCTCTTCCTCCTCATGTTTCCCTTTAGATTGTGAGCTCCTTGAGGTCAGGTGATATTTCTGCCTTTCTTTGTATCTTCAGTAATTAGTACAGTGGCTAGAACATAGTAGATGCTAATAAATGTTTTTGTTGATGTGACATAACTTCCTCATGTTGAAATTATATTTTTATACTGAAGTATAATTTTTTTCTTATTTTTCCTCTTGGTTAAATTTAAACATTAAATTTGCTCTCATCATTTGTCAATACTTTTAACATGTCATTTGTTATGTTGATAAACCTCCCAACTTGATATCATCAATGATTTTTAACCCATGCATTCTTCCAAGTAATTGATTAAAAAGGGAAAAGAAGAGCTAAGTCAAGGACAGATTTCACTAGAGACTTCCATTCTAAGTTGATACTGATTGAGTTATAGTCATAGTTCTGGTGCAGCCTTGCAAACAATCATAAATCTACAAAACAATGTTAGCATCAACCTTGCATCTCTTGTTGTTGTTCATGGAGAATCAGAGATTTTGTCAAAGTTTCATTGAAATATTGATAAAATATGTTTACAGCATTTTCTTGCTATTCCAATCTATTAACCCTGAAAAATAGATAATGAATTTAGGCCAGCATGATATTTTCTTTCTAAACAATACCAAGTCCCATTCTAAATGGTAACAAATCATACCTCCTATAATATTTTATAAAATATTTCCAGCAATCGATGTCAAACTCATTGGCCTCATCTTTTCAGATTCATTTCTCTTCCCTTTATTTTATTTTATTCTATTTTAAAATCAGACCATTATTTCTTTTCCTCTCCTGTAGTGAGTTTTCTTTCTTGATTATTTGTCAGAAATCAATGAATGTGGTTACAATCACATTTGCCAATTCTTTGAGTGCCTGAGAATTTCTTTTCATTCTCTCTTGAGTAAACTACATTGTTTATTCACACTCATACAATTACCAGAAGTCTTTTTTTCCCTTTGTCACTGTTGTCCTTATCTATTTGTTTGTTTTTAAGGAGGTAGTTTTCAAAACTGCTTTATTTGGTTTTAAGGAAGCATTGTTGCAGAAAATCTCTCCAGAGAAGTATATCTACTGTTCAAAACTTAACCAGATAGTTTTCTGGGACTGACAGAGAAATAAAAACATCACATCAACACCAATATCACTAATACCAATCAAAATGAAGACAATAATCATAAATATAATTTACATATTATTTTAAGTGTTTTAAAATGTCAGTTCATTTGATCCTTACAAACAACTGAGAGATGTAAGCATTATTATATTCTTATTTTATGATGAAGAAATTGAAACAAACAGAGAGTAAGTGACTTTCTCAAAGTCACATAATTAGTAAAAGTCAGAGGTTGGAAATGAATTCAGATCTCTTTTCTTGAATCTAGGCAGAGTGCTTTATCCAAGGCACTACCTATAGGTTAATATGATTTTCCCAGAATCACATAACCAGTGCCTGTCTGACTGTGTGTCTATCTATTCTTCTAGAAGAAGGGAGCAATTTGTGATCATTGAAAGTCTTACCCTATTTCCACATAAATATCTGAAATTCAGTGTTTACCTCTGGCACTTGTGTAAGATATATGACCTAACTGATTAATTCAAAACTCTGTCCAAATCCCTACCATATACTAAGCAGGACATGTTTTGCATCTGCCCTTTTCCCTCCCCAGAGTGAATTTGAAAAGACTTGATAATTACCAGGTTTTTTCTAGTCAGCTATCTGAATAATTCAAACACACAAAAAAACTGTCTCAGATATTTTGTTTTGCCTTGTTTGGTTTATCTTGGTAATTTTTCTACTGTTAATGTTGAAACACCTGCCCTAATCAGGTCACATTAATGAGCATTTAATGAGTACACACTATGTGCCAAGTACTGTGCTATTTAAATGTAAATAAAAACAGAAGGAATGACAAAGTTCTATGCCCCTCCCCCAGCTGACTTCTAAAACATATCCAAGGAGGATAAGAAGCAGAGGGAGGAAGGGGAGGAAAAAACCGTGTCCTTAGAGAATGTTAGAGAATGCTCGTAGTATCTGGGCTACATCTTAGATATATGGAGACAAGGCTAGCCTAGTCATTTTCTTTGACACAGAGGTTCTAAAATGAAGTAGTTAATCAGAGAAAAAAAAACTACAGAAATAGAGAATACTTTCAGTGTTCTTAACAACAATACACAGCTAGACTGAACTACTAGAGTGAGGAAGACCATTATATTATGGAGACAATCCAGGGAGGCAGGAGTGGAGCCTGGGTATGTAATTCAATGAATAATCCAAAAAGCAGTTAATACATTTAAGTGTATTTTTGGGAAGATTATCCAAATTATACGTCAAAATCCATTCTAGTAAAATTAGCATAATGAGAAATCATTGATGTAAAGTTCCTCTGGATTTATTTTATCTCCTTGATATATGAACTACAGAGTGATGTAAATACATTCAAATTTAATGTCTGAATTAGTCTAGCATATGCACTAGCAAAATGAGTTTTCATAACTTTTAAAAATTTAGATAGCTAATAGATTTGTAAGAGTCAGGGAGACTTAAAGTGTATGTCTTAGTTTACGAAATCTGTGCTTTTATTTTATTTTCAGATTGTAATTAAATCCACCAAACAAAAAGATTTAGTCTAACTAGAAATATTTTCTGGAAAAACACACACACGTCTATATTTGCATATGTGCATATTAGTGTATTAATGTGTATAAGTTTATAAAACAACTACTCAAGTGTATAGAGATAGAAATATTGTATGAATTGTATATAAAACACCCACATGTAAACATGTTTACATGTGCACAGTGTGTATAAATGTGTAAAACACATATACATGCATGTATATAGATGCAGAAAGGATATACATTAGTGTATTATGTATAAAACACATACATACGAACCTGTGTATATGTATGTGTATATGATAAAGTCATTATGGTTTGGATTATGATGATAGTAAACATGTAGCATTTGAACATTTGCAACAAATAACTTAGAGGTCATTCAGTTCAACCCATTTATATGACAGATGAGAAAGCAGAGGTCCATGGAGATTCTATTACTTGTCTGATGTCACACAACTAGTAAATGTCTGAGGTAGGGTCTGAAATCAAGTCTTCTCTACTCTCTGTCCATATATCATAATACCTCTCATAAAATATTTTCCACAATATGGCTAAAATAACTAAATTGAATGAGTTTATAATACTATAGAACCAGACTGTCAAGTTAAATCATTAATTTTCAAGTGCACCAAATTATAAGGTTTGTGCAGTAGCAACTTTACATTCATATTTGCATGTTCTATGATGGGTCTACTGTGTTAGAATCAGTTCTTCCCATTTTCCAAAAGCCAATTTTAAAATCTTTAATGTGAGCACTTAAACTTCAGAAATTAAAAACATATAAATCATGGTTTGTTGATAATCTAGAGTTAAGAAAATAATGAAGAAAATGTTAATAATGCAGATTAGACTTAAAAGTATTTCTTTTCAGAGGTTAGTTGTGAAACATTTAACATTCTCCCCCTGTTTAGGAGTCATGTATGATTCTAGTCTCTGAAATATTGAAAATCAATATCAATCTGAAAGCAAGAAAAATGCTCATGTTTGGCATAAATATATGACAATACACTGTAAATGAGGATTTATGAAAGAGAACTCGAAAAAGAGAGCATCAGATAAATATTAAAGTGAAAAAGAAAATGGGAAACTCATGGGTCACGAGGGAGAGATCGTATGGGTTAATCCTGTGATCCATTGTTATTCTCACAGTGCTGAGAGAAAGCAAGGAAATTCCCTAGTAATGTTGTTATATTGCTTGTGGTGAAATGATGGGATAACATAGATAAGAGCTAGAGGAGAAGAATAGCTATTGATGAGGAAAGATATCTAAAAGCCACAGTGGTAAGGTTCCTAATCGATTTCAGTATTTGAAACACTTCTACTTAATCATGGAGACTGAAATAAAACTTCATTTTTTTTCAATTGTGGAAATGGACTATGTGGTAGAGCAAGTAATATAGTACCAGAAAGAAATCCTGGTCCCTTAAAGCTCATTGTTCATTTTCTTTTCTTTTTTTGTTTTTTGTTTTTTCTCTTTTTTATTTAAAAAATTTAACATTCATTTCCACAAAATTTTGAGTTCCAAATTTTCTCTCTCATCTTTCTCCTCCCCTACCCCAAAATGCCTTGCATTCTGATTACTCCTTCCACCAATCTGCCCTCCCTTCTAACACCCCTCCCTTCCCTTATCCCCATCTTCTCTCTTTTCCTGTAGAGCAAGATAAATTTCTACACTCTATAACCTGTATTTCTTATTTCCCAGTTGTACACAAAAACAATTCTCAACATTTGTTCCTAAAATTTTGATTTCCAACTTCTCTTCCTTCCTCCCTCCCCACCCATCCCAAGTGAAAAGGCAAGCAATTCAATATAGGCTACATATGTGTAGTTTTCCAAATGACTTCCATAGTAGTCATTTTGTGTAAGACTAACTATATTTCCCTCCATCCTGTCCTGCCCCCAATTTCTTCTATTCTTTCTTTTGACCTTGTCTCTCCCTAAGAGTGTTTACTTCTAATTGCTCGCTTCTCCCATTTGCCCTCCCTTCCATCATCCCCCCACCCTGTTTATCCCCTTCTCCCCTACTTTCCTGTAGTATAAGATAGGTTTTCATACCAAACTGAGTGTGCATGTTATTCCTTCCTGTTACTCCATGAGATTAAGTTTCACTTTTTCCCTCCCACCTCCCCATATTCCCCCTCCGCTGAAAAAGCTTTTTCTTGCCTCTCTAATGAAAGATAATTTGCCCCATTTCTTTTCTCCCTTTCTTCTCCCAGTATATTCCTCTCTCATCTCTTAATTTTATTTTTTTAGATATGATCCCTTCCTATTCTACTCACCCTGTGCTCTCTGTCTCTCTGTTTGTCTGTCTCACTCTCTCCCAAATCTGTAACTCTGTTTGGTCAACAAAATGGAACAGTGTGTGTGTGTGTGTGTGTGTGTGTGTGTGTGTGTGTGTGTGTGAATAATCCCTCCAACTACCAAGATACTTAGAAAAGCTTCAAGAGTTACAAATATTATCTTTCCATGTAGGAATGTGAACAGTTCAACTTTAGTAAACCTCTTGGGATTTCTCTTTCCTCTTTACTTTTTCATGCTTCTCTTGATTATTGTGTTTGAAAGTCAAATTTTCTTTTCAGTTCCATTCTTTTCATCAAGAATACTGGAATGTACTCTATTTCACTGAATGACCATTTTTCCCCTGAAGTATTATACTCAGTTTTGCTGGGTAGACGATTCTTGGTTTTAATCCTAGTTCCTTTGGCTTCTGGAATATATTACATGCCCTTTGATACCTTAATATAAAAGATGCTAGATCTTGTGTTATTCTGATTGTATTTCCACAGTCCTTGAATTGTTTCTTTCTAGCTGCTTGCAATATTTTCTCCTTGATCTGGAAACTCTAGAATTTGGCTACAATATTCCTAGAAGTTTCTCTTTTTGGATCTCTTTCATGAGCTGTTCAGGGGATTCTTTCCATATTTATTTTGCCCTCTGGTTCTAGAATATCAGGGCAGTTTTTCTTGATAGTATCATGGAAGATGATGTCTAGGCTCTTTTTTCTATCATGGCTTTTAGGTAGCCCCATCATTTTAAAATTGTCTCTCCTGGATATATTTTCCAGATCAGTTGTTTTTCCAATGATATATTTCATATTATCTTCTATTTTTTCATTCTTTTGGTTTTGTTTTGCAATTCCTTGGTGTCTCATAAAGTCATTAGCTTCCATCCATTCCATTCTAATTTTTAAAGAACTATTTTCTTCAGTGATCTTTTGCACCTCCTTTTCCATTTGGCTAATTCTGCTTTTTAAAGAACTCTTCTCCTCATTGGCTTCTTATATGTTTTTGCCAATTGAGTTAGCCTATTTTAAAGGTGCTATTTTCTTCAGCAATTTTTTGGGTCTCCTTTAGAAGCTGTTGACTTGCTTTTCATGATTTTTCTTGTACCTGTCTCTTTTCTCTTCCCAATTTTTCCTCCACCTCTCTTACTTGATTTTCACAATACTTTTTGAGCTCTTCCACAGCTGAACCCACATGTATTTATTTTGTATGTTTGGGAAGCAGAAGCCTTGACTTTTATGACTTCCTCTGATGATAAGCATTGTTTTTCCTCATCTGAAAGGATGGGAGAAAATACCTGTTCACTAAGAAAATAACCTTCTATAGTCTTATTTTTTTTCACTTTTTTGGTCATTTTACAAACTAGTTACTTGACTTTTGAGTCGTTTCTCAAGAGCAGGGTATACTCTTGGGACTTGTAAGTTCTCAGTTTCTCCAAGGGGGCACAATCAAAGGATAGGAGGTTAGTCCCTGGCCAGGCTTATGACTTTGATTCAGATCAGCAGTTCAATTCCCCCAGGGCCTTTAGGCAGGGGCAGGGCAGATACTCAGGGCTGAGATTCAGATCTGCTCCTCAATTCCCCTAGAGGCTTTAGGGGACAGGTCAGCCACTCAGGGCTGAGATTCAGATCAACTACTCAATTCCTCCAAGGGCTTTATGAGGGGACCAGGCCATCATTCAGGGTTGAGTTTCAGATCAGCTTCAGTTCCCCAGGGATTTTAAGCTATGGAAGCTGACTGCTGCTGCTACTGATGTCACCTCTGCCACCTGGAGCCAGAGGTCTTTACCCCTGCTCCCTTGTCACCAAGGTGAAAAAGCCCTCTCAATGACCTTTGAAGCTGCCTTTGGCCTTTGTGAGTTGAGAGATCTGAGAACCTCCTCTACTGCTGGGGATTCTGCCCCCAAGGCCTGCTCTGATCCTGTTTCTCCTGGTGCTGCACAGCCCAGGCTGGGCTGTGTTCCCTTCTGCATCTGGTGTGATAGATCTTTCTCATCAGCCTTCCTGCCTTCTCATCACCCCGGGCTGGAAATTCCTTCATTCTGTTGCTCTGTGGCTTCTGTTGGTATGGAATATGTTGAGAGTCATTCTTTACAGGTATTTTGTGGGTGTGGAGGAAGAGCTAGAGTTTGTACATCTTTCTAGTCCACCATCTTGCCTCTGTCCCTTCATTGCTCATTTTCTTATGCACAGTTTCATTTCTATCTTGCATCAATGACACTGTATTCATCTCCCATAGTTATTTCCCCCTATCATCAACACAGAACAAAGAGTTATTCATAATCTCTGGTCTAGTCCAAGAAGAAAATTAATGAGATGTCTTTCCATGCTGAAATATGCCTTGCAGATATGCACTTGGGCTTCAGTATTCCTGGAATATTAGAATGATATTGCAAAGGACAGACTGAGATTATTCTATGCTTTCCATCTCTTTTCAAATTTATAAGCTCTATGATCAGGAAACTCTACTTATTCTGTGTCATTTCCATTTTTTTCTTTATTTTTTGTAAGAGAAATTCCATTTATTTTTAATAGTATTTTCTCCAGTTAAATGTCAAGAAAATTTTTCACATTCACTTTTTTACTAGATTTTGAGTTCCAATTTTTTCTCCTTCCCTCCCCTGTTCTGAAAATGGTAGTCAGTTAGATATAGTTTATTCATGTGCTATCATGCAAGAAACAATATCATATTAGTCACAGTTGTGAAAGAAGAAACAGATCAAAAGAAATAAAAATAAAAATGTATTATAGTAAGTGAAAAAAAATGTGGTTCAATTCACATTCAGAGTCCATCAGTTCTTTATCTGTATACGGATAACATTTTCTTTCTTGGGTCTTTCATGTTGGTCTTGGATCATTGTACTGGTAAAAAGAGCTGAATCATTCATGGTTGATAATCACACAATTTTGCTAATACTGTGTACAATGTTTTCCTGGTTCCATTCATTTTGATTTGCATCAGTTCATATGTCTTTCCATTTTTCATGAAGTCTGTCTGTTCATCATTTCTTATTACATGATAGTATTCCATTACATTCATATACCACAGTTTGTTCAGCCATTGCTTAATTGATGTTCATCCCTTCAGTGTTCAATTCTTTGCCACCAGAAAAGGGCAAGTATAATTTTTGTACATGTAAGTACTTTTACCTTCTTATGATATCCTTGGGATATAGACCAAGTAGTGGTATTGTTGGATCAAAGAGGAAGCACAGTTTGATTGTCCTTTGGATATATTTCCTATATGATCTCCTGAGTAGTTTGGTCAGTTCACAGGTGTGAATGCTGTCTAAACGTTGCATTGGTGTGTCAATTTTCCCAAATCTTCTCTAACATTTATCATTTTATTTTTTTAACATATTATCCAATTTGATGGTTGTGAGGTGGAACTTCATAGTTGTTTTAATTTGCTTTTCTCTAATCAAAAGTGATTTAGAACAGCTCTTCATATGTCTATATATATCTTTGATTTCTTCATCTGAAAACTGCCTGTTCAGCTACTTTGGTCATTTATCAATCGGGGAATGACTTATGTTCTCATAAATTTGACTCAGTTCTCCATAAAATTTAGAAGGGCCTTTATTGGAGACACTTGCTATAAAGATTGTTTCCCAGCTTTCTACTTTATTTATAATCTTGGTTTCTTTGGTTTTGTTTGTACAAAAGATTTTTTAATTTAATGCACTCAGAATTATCTATTTTACATTTTGTAATGCTCTCTATCTCTTGTTTGGTCATGGATTGTTCCCCTCCCCAAATATCTGACAGGGAGATATTCCTTGCTCTTTTAATTTACTTACAGTCACTCTTTACTTCGAAATCATGTAAAAGATCTGCCATCTTTAACTTTTCTAATGTTATATTTATCTCTTTATTTTCATTCTTGTTTATTTTTGGTTGGATTTTGAATTTTAAAATGGGACAGTTGTGGTCTCCTATTAGTCTAGTTTTCTTCTTTCTTTCTGTAATTCACTTAATTTTTCATTTAAGAATTTGGATGCTATATCACTTGGTGCATATATGTTTAGGATTGATAGCATTTCATTGTCTATGATACCTTTTAGCAAGATGTCGTTTCCTTACTTATCTATTTTAATTAGTTCTATTTTGCTTTTACTTTTTTCAAGATCAGGAGCTCTCTCTCTCTCTCTCTCTCTCTCTCTCTCTCTCTCTCTCTCTCTCTCTCTCTCTCTCTCTCTCTCTCTCTTTCTCTCTCTCTTCCATTTCAGATGAAGCATAATAGATTATGCCCCAGACATTTGCCTTTACTTTGTATGTGTCTCTCCAAGTGCTTTTTTTGTAATCAATATATTGTAAGATTCTGGTTTTTGATTCACTCTTCATTCACTTCCATTTTATGGGAGGGTTCATCACATTCATATACAAAGTTATGATTACTACCTGTTTATTTCCCTCCATCCTATTCTTCCTCATGCTTGCCGTCTCTCTCTTTTCACCCTCTCCTTCCTCACCATTGTTTTGCTACTGCATACCACCTTCTCTTATCTGGTCTGTCTTCTGTCCATCCCTACCCTACCTTTACTTCATGCACTTCCGTCTGATTTCCCTTTGAAGTAAGATAGATTTCTATATTCAACTGTCTATGTATGTGACTCTCTCTTTGAGCCAATATTGATGAGCATAAGATTTAAGTGATGCTTATTCCCTGCCCTCCCATCTTCCCATTGTCTGTAATAGGTCTTCTGAGTCTCTTCATGTGAAATAATCTATCCCATTCCATCTCTCTCTTCCTTCTACACCCAGAGTACTCTTCTTTTTCACCCATTATTTTTTATACCATTCCCTTAAATTCACCTTATACCCATACTCTAAGTCTATGTATATTCCTTCTTACTGTACTATTAGTGATATGATTTTTAAGTATTACCAGTATCATCTTCCTGTGTAGGAAATGTGCATAGTTTAGTCCTAGTGAATCCTTTATATTTTCTTTTGTTTTTTCCCTGTTCATACTTCACTTGGGTCTTGATCTGCTCTTCTCCTTATGAAAACTTGAACCCTTATTTCAAGGAATGACCATTTTTTTCCTTGATGCAGTTTTTCTGGATAAATGATTTTTGGTTCTAGTCCTAACTCCTTTGGCTTCCAGAATATCATATTCCATGATCCCTGAACCTTTAACAAGACAGTTGACAAGTTCTTGATATTTGAATTGTTTCTTCCTGGCCATTTGATTTGACAGTTCTTAAATTTTGTTGTAATGATCCTTAGGGTTTTTATTTTGGAATCTCTTTCCTGAGATGATAGGGGGATTCTTTCAATGCTTATTTTGTCCTCTGACTCCAGGATAAAAGGGCAGTATTCCATAATAACTTCTTGAAAGATGCTTTCCAAGTTCTCCTGTTGATTAAGGCTTTCCAGTAGGACAATGTTTCTGATATTATCTCTCTTATATCTATTTTCCAGGTCAATTATTTTTTCCATGACATACTTTACATTTTTTTCCATTCTTTCATTCTTTTGACTGTGTTTGTTTGATCCTTGATGTCTCATGGAGTTGTTAGCTTCCACTTACCCAACTCTAGCTTTTAAAGTGTTGTTTTCCTTAATTAGTTTTTGTATTATCTTTTCCATTTGGCCCATTTTACTTTAAAAAATGTTTTCCAAGTTTTTATCTCTTCTTTCATAGTTCTTTTGTGTCACTCTCATTTATTTTCCCATTTTTTCTTCTACCTCACTTATATAATTTTTAAACTCTTTTTTTTGAGCTCTTCTGTGAGTTCTAGTTGGGCTTGAGAACTTCTCCCATTTTTCTTTGGGGTTTTACCCATGTGTGTCTTTTTGTCTTTTCTGAGTTTGTGTCTTTTTCTTTTCTGTCACCATAACCACTTTCTACGTTATTATCTATAGTATATCTAGATTATATATCTAGATTATTATAATTATTTTCTGCTCAATTTTTTTACTTTTCTCCTTTCTGTTAAATTTGAGTTCTGCACCCAAGTTATAAAGGGCAGTTTCTTGGGCTAGTGACAGCAGACCCTGGCCATTTACCAGATGCTGCAATGATATAAACTGGAGTTTCCTAGAGGGCCTGCATGTGTGGTGCTGTACTTAGGGAGTTGGCTGGTGCTCATGGAGGTCATAGGGGTTTGGCAGGTAATCTGATGCTGAGCTGCAGTTCTAGTGATAGTGTCTGCTGTGTGCTGAGGTCAGGTTGGTTGTTTCTGGATTTCCCGGGGCTGTGCAGTAGCCACTGGAGAATGGCTATTTTCCCAGGGCTACACTGAAATACTTGAAGGTTATTGGAACTGGAGTTTGCCAGTTTCCCTGATTATGCCACGGCAAGTATGGGGTGTTGAACTTGGTGTTTGCCTGCTCTACTTCACTGGAGCTCAGGATCTCTCACTGGTTTGCTGAGGTGAGGCTTTCTGCTGCTTTGCTAGGATGAATTCCTGTCCTGGAATGCACTCCCCTTTAACCCAAGTGATACAGACCTTTCTCACTGATCTTCCAAGTTTGTTGGGTTAAAAGATTGTTTCAGACCATCTTTTTACTGGTTCCACTACTCCAGGATTTGTTTTGAGGTGCTATTTGAGGGTTATTTGTAGGTGAATATGGAAGAATGATAATGATCTACTTCTCCTGGAAGTAGTCAAAGCTTTTTTCTTAAGCATATTGTTAGTTACTGACAACCACTTTAGAGGCCATTTGAGGATGGGCATAAAAATCTTAATAAAGTTGCTAATTAATGAGAGCAAAAATTATTAATGATCTTGAATGATAAGCATGTTAAGTATGCCATCAACTGCTGACAGATGGGAAAACAGAGAATTAGTTTTGTGAGATAATTAGAATAGACGATGAAGGGCTAGCCCTGTATATGGAAGTAGCCCTTGGATTGTTTTTATGTCATATTGCAAACTACTTGGGGGTATATTGAAAGAAGCATGCTCTCTGGGAATATCTTCATTGCTTTGTTAACCTCTGAATGTTGCTACCTGAAGAGAACAATTAGATTCATTAATCTGTTTCTCTTTTTCCTTGATTTAATAAATCCTCAGTAATAGAACTCACTAACAATTGTCGTCTTGACTCTGGTACTCATTAGCAAATTATACCTTTAAACAGACTATTCAATCATCTAGGAATGTGAAGAAAAGAAGAATATTTCAAAGCCAGAAAGAGAAAAAAAGAAACAAAGTATTATCATATAGCTATTTTTTCAAAGGAAAGGGAATTTGGTGTTACAGAAGCAGTGTTTTGGAATTAGGAAATGTAAAAAATGTCAATGGCTCAGGACCAATCATATTTCAGAGATTTTAACATATTAGTCAGGTTGAAAGAGTAAGTAGAGTGCTAAACTTGAATCGCGGATGGCATGAGTTTTAATATCTTCCTCCGACACAGTCATGCCAAATGATCTTGGGTAAATAACTTAACCACTCTGAGCCTCACTTGATATTCTAAAACTGAATTATGGAAAGTTGGAGAGCTTCATTTGTGAAACATAGCATAAAATATGTCCCCTCTCCCTTGTTTCTATCCCCTTCATTGACTTGTCCTTTCATTCCTACTCACTTCACCTGAAGTTATTATCATTTTGGTATACTCGTGCCATTCATTGTTGTGTCCCATGCTGCTTTGGTAGGATACTACTAGCACTAACACATGCATGATCATCCCGTCAGCTCTGGTACCATCAGCATCACTATCAGAAAAATTAAAAAGTCACAATATTGCATAAAATAATGAATAGTGTTTAAACTAGGATTTTAGAGATGAGTTTTATGCCCAATAGAAAATTCACTCAGAGGTCTGTTTCTCAGCAATGCCAAAACATGGTAGTGATCATTTTGGAAGTGACATCCTACATATTTCTCTTCTCTGAGCCTACCCTTCTGACCTTCCCCACAGGCAATAGTCAGCCCATATTATATTATAGCTGTCAGGGAAAAAATGTGGCATAACAGCATTAATTTCAGACGGACATGAGACCATGAAGTTAGGGGTTGTGTGCACAGAAACATAACATCTAAAGCATGTATAATTGAGCTAATTAAAACATTTTATTCAAATAATCAAAACAAGATATGGAGATGTAGACATTCAGAAAGATGCAGATGTCACGGTTTCCTTCATACCAGAAAAAATAAAGATGGGAAAATATGTATACAGTAAGATTTTTTTAATGAGATATGTTTAAATTTGTTTAATTGAAATCTAAATAAATAATACTTACATTCAACCTTTGAGATAAATGAAAACTAGAAAAGTATTGTGAAGTTATTAGTGAGAGAAAAAATTAGGGTTATAATTAGGCATTGTTGAACTATCAACAAGGAGAATAGTTGTTTCAAGGACTTCAATCCAAATATATGTCAAGAAGCTTGATTCAATGTCAGAATTGACTCCCTGATATCTGAAAAACTATATAACATATGGAAGAAATGACACATTTAGTTTTAAATGCAAAGGTATTTTGTAGGACTAGTAGAATCATCCTTCATTTATTTCAGGTGCAATCAATAAGTAATCTTTCACCTTCAAAATTATTTTATGCAAAAAGTTTTTATGGCACCTTATCAAACACATAAAATACTGATGTGGAAAAAATTAACTCTATTTATATGAAATCAATATAGAATACTGAGAAAAATCTTGATTTTAGACTCAAGGATCTGATTTTGAATCTCAGTTCTGCTACCTGCTTGACCTTATTGTTTTTATCATTCCTGGTGACTTTTATGGATAGAGATTCCTAGTTCTGAGTACATATGTTCTGCTGAAAATGTTCAGTAAGGGTCTTATCCTCAACCTCATCATTATTATGTACTTTTGCCCCTAGCTAGATCAGGGTGGTGGCATGATTGTGTGAGTAGAGGGAAGAGGGTTGAAAGAAACAAAACAACATTTTAGAAATGACAAAAAAAAGGTGAGTAGATATGCATGGTGCGAGACGATGAAATTCAGGTGTTCACCAAGTTTGTGAACCAAGATCAGTGGAAGAATATTAATGTCCTTAAAAGATATAAGAAAGTTAAAACAAGCCATATGTTCAGGTGGAAAAAATGAGTTCTTTTTTGGACTTGCTGAGTTTGAAATGGCTATGAGTATTCTGTTTTGAAAAATATATGTGTGTGTATTTATGTGTATGTATATGTGTACCATATATATATGTGTGTGTGTGCATATATATGTGTATGTGTGTATACATAGATAGATAGATAGATAGATAAATAGATAGATAGATAGATAAATAGATAGATAGATAGATAGATAGATAGATAGATAGATAGATAGATAGATAGATAGATAGATAGAAAGACGGACAGATAAATAGACAGCTCAGGACTACAGTAGAAAGAAACATCTCTTCAACTCATCTCATGTGTTAAATTGGTTATTAAAATTACACAATTTTGGAGTAAATTTTGCTGTTGTTATTATAGAACTTTGTAGATATATTTCCTAATCTCATTTATGGTAACTTTGACTCCATTCATATATCTTCACATTAATCTCTTAGTGTTCATATACAGGTTTTCTTATTGAATAATGACATTCCATTACATGAATATTCCACTATTTGGTAAAATATTCCCTTACAGATTGTGCCATTTTTGTTTCCAATTTTTTTTTTAATATTAAAATATTGCTTTGAATATGTTGATATATGCAGGGGATCTATTTTTATCTCTGTACTCTTTGGAATTTATGCACAGCAAGAGAAAATCATGGGTTAAAGACAGTAAACAAGTTCATAAGTTGTTGGTACAAAACAATTTTTTTACAGAATACCTGGAGTTATCACTGCCGCAAAGAGAGGAACAGAATACCCGTCTTCTGCTGACACTTTCGATATTGAATACTGATATCTTAGTTATCTTTACCAATTTCCTGGCTTTGGAGTGAATTTTTATGCAGGTTATATAACATGATTTGATATGACATGATAGCGTAGGATATAATGAAATACAGTAAAATATAGCATAGCAAATTATCATGTCATAAGAATGACAAAATATAACATGATGCACAATAGAGTAAAATGAAACACAATGTAATGTAGTGAAACATGATGTGACATGATAAAATGTAAAACAATGCAATGTAATGCAATAAAATATAAATAGCAAAATACAAGTTATACTCTTATGTAATATAACAATATAATATAATGATATATCATTTGTCTTTCTCCTCGTAATAATTGGGAACATTTTTGATAATGGAGAGTTTGGCATTCATCTTTTCAAAAAAGTTTGTTCATTTTCTTTGACCACTTAGACTGTGGGTTTCATTTATATTTTTCTAATTACCTACACACTTGTTTATCAGATTTAATCCGAAATGTTTCATGAAAGCATTTTCAACCAAGTGAAAATACTAATCCTTATCTTACCTATATTTTTTTCTGTTACTGCAGAAAACCTATTTTATTCAGTTTACATAATTAAATTAATAAATGTTCTCTATAGCTTATTTAGTTCATATTTTCCCTGCCCATAACTATGAATGTAAATTCCTTCTATGTTAACTGATTTTAAAAAAATGAAATAAAATGTCCCTTTGTACAAAGGCTTCATACTTTTTAAAATAACTTCATGAATTATTTGTTGTAAAATGATAATATAATTCTATTTTCTACCAAACTATTTTTTTAATTCACTCTTCTGGTTGGGTTTGAGTCTTAATAACCCCATAGACTATAGCCTACCAGGCCTTTCTATCCTTCACTTTCTCCCAAAGTGTTTCAAAACTCATATTCTTTGCTTCCACTATCTATCCATCTCATCTTTTTCTATCCCTTTCTCCTTTTGCTTTCAATTTTTTTCCAACATCAAGATCTTTTCCAGTGAGTACTTTCTTCTCATTATGTGGCCAAAATATTTAAATATTTAGGTTGCAATTTTCCAAATATTTCTTTTCATTTCCTTTTTTCTAAAATTTATTATATAATATAGTATATAAAAAACTTCAAGAAAAATTTTTTAAAATGTACTTCAATCTATATTCAGACACCACCATTTCTTTGGGAATGAACATCCTTTTTTTATTATAAGTCCTTCAGAATTGTCTTCCATCACTGTATTTTTTTCTTTCTTTTTTTTTTATTTAACTTTTAACAATCATTTTCACAAAATTTTGGGTTACAAATTTTCTCCCCTTTTACCCCCTACCCCCCCCAAACACCAAGCATTCTAATTGCCCCTATGACCAATCTGCACTCTCTTCTATCGTCCCTCTCTGCCCTTGTCTCCATCTTCTCTTTTGACCTGTAGGGCCAGATAGCTTTCTATACCCCTTTACCTGTATTTCTTATTTCTTAGTGGCAAGAACATTACTCGAAAGTTGATCCTAACACTTTGAGTTCCAACTTCTTTACCTCCCTCCCTCTCCACCCCTTCCCTTTGGAAGGCAAGCAATTCAATATAGGGCAAATCTGTGTAGTTTTGCAAATGACTTCCATAATAGTTGTGTTGTTTAGGACTAACTATATTTCCCTCCATCCTGTCCTGTCCCCCATTACTTCTATTCTCTTTTGATCCTATCCCTCCCCATGAGTGTCGACCTCAAATTGCACTCTCCTCCCCATGCCCTCCCTTCTATCATCCCCCCCACCCTGCTTATCCCCTTATCTCCCACTTTCCTGTGTTGTAAGATAGGTTTTCATACCAAAATGAGTGTGCATTTTATTCTTTCCTTTAGTGGAATGTGATGAGAGTAAACTTCATGTTTTTCTCTCACCTCCCCTCTTTATCCCTCCACTAATAAGTCTTTTGCTTGCCTCTTTTATGAGAGATAATTTGCCCCATTCCATTTCTCCCTTTCTCCTCCCAATATATTTCTCTCTCACTGCTTGATTTCATTTTTTTAAAGATATGATCCCATCCTCTTCAATTCACTCTGTGCACTCTGTATCTATGTGTGTGTGTGTGTGTGTGTGTGTGTGTGTGTGTGTGTGTGTGTGTGTGTGTGTAATCCCACCCAGTACCCAGATACTGAAAAGTTTCAAGAGTTACAAATATTGTCTTTCCATGTAGGAATGCAAACAGTTCAACTCTAGTAAGTCCCTTATGACTTCTCCTTGCTGTTCACCTTTCCATGGTTCTCTTCATTCTTGTGTTTGGAAGTCAAATTTTCTTATCAGCTCTGGTCTTTTCATCAAGAATGCTTGAAAATCCTCTATTTCATTGAAAGACCAAATTTTCCCCTGAAGTATTATACTCAGTTTTGCTGGGTAGGTGATTCTTGGTTTTAGTCCTAGTTCCTTTGACTTCCGGAATATCCTGTTCCATGCCCTTTGATCCCTTAATGTAGAAACTGCTAGATCTTGTGTTATCTTGATTGTATTTCCACAATACTTGAATTGTTTCTTTCTAGCTGCTTGCAATATTTTCTCCTTGACCTGGGAACTCTGGAATTTGGCCACAATGTTCCTAGGAGTTTCTCTTTTTGGATCTCTTTCAGGCGGTGTTCTGTGGATTCCTTGAGTATTTATTTTGCCCTCTGGTTCTAGAATCTCAGGGCAGTTTTCCTTGATAATTTCATGAAAGATGATGTCTAGGCTCTTTTCTTTGATCATGGCTTTCAGGTAGTCTGATAATTTTTAAATTGTCTCTCCTGGATCTATTTTCCAGGTCAGTTGTTTTTCCAATGAGATATTTCACATTATCTTCCATTTTTCCATTCTTCTGGCTTTGTTCTGTGATTTCTTGCTTTCTCATAAAGTCCTTAGCCTCCATCTGTGACATATTAATTTTGAAAGAACTATTTTCTTCAGTGAGCTTTTGAATCTCCTTTTCCATTTGGCTAATTCTGCTTTTGAAAGCATTCTTCTCCTCGCTGGCTTTTTGAACCTCTTTTGCCAATTGAGTTAGGCTAGTTTTCAAGGTGTTATTTTCTTCAACATTTTTTTGGGTCTCCTTTACCAGGGAGCTGATTTGCTGTTCATGCTTTGACTTCATGTCTCTCATTTCTCTTCCCCGCTTTTCCTCCACCTCTCTAACTTGATTTTCAAAATTCTTTTTGAGCTCTTCCATGGCCTGAGCCCATTGGGTGGGCTGGGACACAGAAGTCTTGATTTCTGTGTCTTTGCCTGATGGTAAGCATTGTTCTTCCTCATCAGAAAGGAAGGGAGGAAATGCCTGTTCACCAAGAAAGTAACCTTCTATAAGTCTTATTTCTTTTCCCTTTTCTGGGCATTTTCCCAGACAGTGACTTGACCTCTGAATATTCTCCTCACACCCACTTTTCCTCCTGATCCTCCCAGCCAGCATTTGGGCTCTGAGATTCAAATGCTGCTTCCAGCCTGAGGGCTTTGGGCAGGGGCAGGGCTGCTATTCAGTGTGAGATTAAGTTCAGATGCTCAGGTTGGGGCAGGGCCACCTCATGAGCTCAGTTCCCTCAGGGAGTTTATGCACAGACCTTCAACAATGGATCCAGGCTCCTGCCTGCTTGGGGAGCCCCGGTCTGCTGCCGCCCCTCAGCTCCTGTCTCCCGAGGGGCACCCAACTCCCCCCTCGACCCGCCAAAGAGACTCTCTCACCGACCTCCATCACCTGTGGATGGAGGGACCTGTGCGGCTGCTGGAGATCCCGTCCCTGAAGCCCCCTCGGATCTCCTCCTCTCGGTGCCTCGGCCGCGGCAGGGCTGCACTCAGCTCCCAGTCCCGGCACCCAGTCTGCAGCACAAAGGACCTTTTGGGAGAGTTCTGCAGGTCTCTCCGGAACAGAAATCTCCCTCGCTCCAATGTTCTGTGGCCTCTGGGTGCAGAATTCGCCGTGAGTTACCTCATTGTAGTTGTTCCATGGGTTGTGGGTTCAGAGCTATGTGTATGTGCATCTTTCTACTCTGCCATTTTGACTCCAATCCTTCCATCATTGTATTGCTGCAAGCAGCTAAGTCATTCACAGCTGGTCATCTTGAAATATCACTGTTACTTAGTACGCAATACATACCGGTTTTTCTGAGAGCATCCTGCTCATAATAGCTTATAGCACAATAGTATTCCATCATCTTCACATATAACTGTTTATTCATCCATTCCTCAGCTGATGGCCATACCCTCAATTTCTAATTTGTTACCACAAGAAAACAAACTGCTATATGGGGCTTTTCCTTTTTTTCCTCTTTTTAAAATCTCCTTTGGTACATAGACCTGATGATGGTATAGCTAGGTCAAAGGTTATCATGCTTTTATAGCCCTTTGAGAATAGTGCCAAGTTCCTCCACAGAATGGTATATCAGTTCGCAACATCCCCAATAATGCCTTAGTGTTTCATTTTTCTTCTGCATCCTCTCCCAGATATACCATTTATCTTTTCCATCTTATTAGCTAATCTAATAGGTATGAGATAATACCCCGAAACTGCTTTAATTTGCATTTCTCCAATCAATAGTGAATTAGACTATTTTCTGATACAGCTATATATAATTTCCATCACTTCATCTGAAAACTTTTCATATCTTCTGATCATTTTTCAAATCAAGAATGACTGTTATTTTTTCATAACTTTGACTTACTTCTCTATATTTTTGAGAAATGAGGCCTTTATCAGAAAAAGAATATGCTTAGTTTTTTCCACAGTTACCATTGCTAATTATATTTCCCTCCATCTTTCTCCTCCCTTTTATTCCATTCTCTCTTTCTCCATTCCTCCTAAAACTTGTTTTTTCTTCTGACAATCAGTTCCCCCAGTCTGATCTCTCTTTTATCAGTGCCACTTGTCCTCTTCTTCACCTGCTTTCCAGGTAGGGTCATATAGATTTCTATACCCAATTTCTTGTGTATTTTAATCCCTCTTTGAGTCAATCCTGTGTCATCATGAAATTTTCCTTTTAGTGTATAAAATGTTCTTTTGGTTCTTCTCACTTCACTTTCCATCAATTCATATAAGTCTTTCCAGATTTTTCTGAACCCAGTCTGCTCATCATTTCTAGCATGAGTACTCTATTGCAATCATATATCACAACCTGCCTGCTTAACCGTTCCCTAAAAATGATCTAAAATATTCAGGGAAATAATGAAAATCATAGGAATAGAGGGCAAATAGTACTGCCAGATCTCAAACTTTTTTACAAAGTTGGAACATCAAAACCATTTTATCTCAATTAAAGCACACAAACTTCGATGAATGGAGGAGACCAGTCAAAGAAAATTCAGGAGAATTTATATTGAGCTGAATTAAATGAATAAACAATAAACATGAAAATATAAATTACCTGGCAAAGTAATTTGCATATGTGAACTGCTGGAGATACTGGGACAACATCTTGGCAGAAATTAGTGTTAGAAGAACATGTTATATTATATGCCACAAAAATTTAAAAAGAATATGTGACCTGAATAGCAGTGGCATGTTCTTAATCAAACAACAGATGGAGGAAAATACAAAAGAATTAAAAGGGTAATTTTAATTATGAAACATTTAAATACTTTTGCCCAAAATTAGCCCTATTTTTGTTTTAAAGGTAGCTCTCTGAAAGAGAACATAGAATGGGATTAAATGGCTACAGTGGGCTGTAGGTAGCGTAAAATCTATTTTTTAAAAAAATAAAGAAACTTGATTTTTTTAACATTGGCCCAATTCAAAATAGTACGTGTTATAGCTTATATTCCCTTCAGGTTGGAGAACTGAGGAGATAAAACAGGCACAGAAAGAAAATGTTTCTGAAAGATATCCAATAAATGATGTAAATAATTAGGAAAAAGGAAGACCTATGTTTAAGTCCTTTTTCTGGTTCATAAAACGTATATGATCATGAGCAAGTCCTTTAGAATCACAGTTTCCCACAGTTTATTTAAAATAAATCTGTTCATCACATCTCAACAGGGAATCCACAATAGTTTCCCATACTAAAAGAATCAGAGGTCAGGGAATAAATTGACTGAATTAATGAAATGTTGAGAAGAGAGAAAGTTCAATTCTTTCTGGAAAGTTCTCAAATGGAATAGGCATAGAGAGAAATGAAATGCAATTCAGCACAATAATGAGAAATATTCCTTCAATATAGTAGTCACTGCATAATTGTTTTGTTCATTTCATCCATGTCTATGTATATAGGAGGGGATCCAGTGCCAGGGGTCCAGAATGGCTAGCCTTGATTTATCCATATCCTTGCAACAGGATATAGAACAATGCAAATGCAGTGAAAGATTTATTTAGGTTAATCATGGTCAGTAAGGACACAAATGTTTTCTGGTTCAACATTGCTGAAGATCCAATAAACTAAGCTAAGAGTTAGGTTTCATAGACCAAGAGGGGCCACCTGTAACTCAGTCAGAGGAGTGAGTGTTGACTTAGGACAATCAATTCTGGCTTCAGCATATGGGATGAAATAAAATAGAGGGGGGAAAAAGCAAAATATTAAATAAAACCAAACAAGCAAAGATGCAAATAAACAAAAAACAATAGATACCAGTTAAGAAGCTATTGTCCTTATTTCAGTCTTGCGGTAATAAGAGGTTGAATTAGAGCTGTGGAATTGAAAATGGAAAGGAGGACAAGTAGTGGACATTTTCAAAGGGCATTCTACCTAACTTTAAAGCCCCTTTTAAAGAAGAATGGATAGAATTTCTTTTTAAAAGTCATAAGATAACTGATGTAGTTTAAAAAATATTTTTGATATGGTATAGGACGGAAATTTAAAGCAGAGCGTGTCATTTGTAATCTAGAGGAGCTTTTGCTTTGTAATGTTTAAAATGTGTGGGTGGAGGCTGGATGGCATAAGTGAGATTTCTAAATCTCAGAATAATAAAAATTCATGAGTCAGAAATAATAAAATCCTGAAAAGTGTTCCCAGATTATAATTAGGTGCTATGAATTTAGGGTTAATATCATCTGTCATTTTCTATGTGATACATCATTACTCTTTCTATTTCTTAATTCACATTTTTCACTGTGGTATTTATTCCTGAACATACTTGAAGTCCATTTCTACTATGCTGTACTGGCATCAGGCCATTTCTGACAGGCAATACCAGCCAACAGACTTTCTCCTTCTAGTTGGTTTTAGCATAGTTGTGATTTTTACCATGCCCAGTGTATTTACAACGAGTGAAAACATTTCATTCTTGTTTTTATTTCTCTTTCAGCTGAAATTCTTTCCCAAAGAACAAATATAAAGTTCTACTATTCCACTTCATCTGAATTCCAGTGTTCCCAAATGACATTTTCAATATATTTCACATACTCATGACCATCCCAACCACAGTTTATGGACATAGAAACTCTAAACTGTGTATGATTTGTGTATTTGTGCTTTCTTTATGCATATGGTTTTGAGTACTTACATTTCTTGGAGTAGTGAATATGTACATACATGTGTATATATATAAGTACTAACACATATTGTGTGTATGCACATGTATACATACATATATATATGTGTGTATGCACACACACACATATGTATATTTCAATTAAATGTAAAGAAGTATTTATTGTCTACCATACCAGACACTATGCTAGATGCTGAGTTCACAAAAGCAAAAAATTAAACAATCTCTATCTGCAAAAAGCCTAGGAGACAATATATACATAAGCAAGTGAATACCAGAGTCATATCACTTGTTAGACACTTCCTTCTGAAGAGATTAAAAACATTCAAATTGTACATGTCCAGAAATAAACTCATGCTTTTCCTCTAAATCCATCCTGTTTTGGGAGGGTATATCATCAAGGACCTGCTGTATATATCCTTAGATCTGCTTTTTTTTTTTTTAAATGAAAGCAATGTTTGAGGGGTCAATAATTACTTTAAGTAAGCACATGTATCATTCACTTGCCTCAGGGGAAAAAGCTCCCTAAACTTCAGAGAAAATACAAAGAATAATAAACAAAAGACAGGGCTTTCAACTGACTGACCATAAGGAATACATACATCACAGACCAACAGACAGCTGCAACTGTGTGACCCTTACACACACACATAGTTACAAGACAGAGAAGTACCAATATCTAGGTTTTCAAGGCAAAGGAGCTCCTTAGGGGCTGCCTGAAGTCTTATGTGGGCAAACACCTCCAATGAGTAACCTCCAATGTGAAACCTCACATCAGAGTATTTATACACTTTCCAGAGCCAGGCAGCATCACAGTCTTTGAGAACTAGTGACTCATTAGAAAATTAACAAAATGTGTGGGCCTCCCCTAATCAAGCTTCCCATAATGGGCAGGCCAATCAATGGATGGGAAAGAACTTTAACTCTCCTTATTACCATTTCAGAGGACAGAGTTGGGGTACAGGTCAGGACATTGTAAACTAATCATTCATCTAGATTTGCAACAGTAAAGTGGTTCTCATTTTTTCCAGTGTTCTTTTCTACCTTCCCCCATAGAGTTTTCAGTTTTATGTATTCTATCACCACAACATATCTGGTATTTATCCCTTACTCCCACCTTTTTCTGGCGTTCATGATTTATCGCCTAGATTATTCCAACAGGGTTAATAGATTTAGGGTACAGGGCACACAATTATACACAAATGTTACATTGCTTAAATATTCATAGTATATATCCACATCTTTAAATATATATACATACTAATATTTTTATATATGTGTGTATACCATATAATAGAGTATACATTATTCACCACTATATGTGTATGTATGTATTATATATGTATTTCTATGAATATTTGTTAAAATCATTTTTTCTTTCTCTCTCTTTTTATCCCTTCAATGAGGTAGACATTAAGTCAGATATAAATATGTGGAAGAACTCATATAATTAATATTTTATTTGTTCTTTAAATGTTTGTTTATTTTTAGTTTTCAACATTCATTTCCACACAATTTTGAGTTCCAAATTTTCTCCCCACCTCTCCCCTCCTCCATTCCACAATATCTAGTATTCTGATTACCCCTTCCTCAATATTCCCTCCCTTCCATCACAACCCTCCCTTCCCTTATCCTCATCTTTTCTCTTTTCTTGTAGGGCAAGATAGATTTCTACACCCCAATACCTGGATTTCTTATTTCTCAGTTGCATGAAAAACAATTCTCAGCATTCGTTCCAAAAACGCTGAGTTCCAACTTATCTCCCTTCTTCCCTCCCTACACATCCCCACTGAGAAGGCAAGAAATTCAATATAGGCTATATACATGTAGCTTTGCAAAAGGCTTCCATAATAGTCATGTTGTATAAGACTAACTATATTTCCCTCCATTCTATTCTGCCCCACGTTTATTCTATTTTCTCTTTTGACCTTGTCCCTCACCATAAGTGCTTATTTCTGATTATTTCCTCCTCCCATTTGCCCTCCCTTCTGGCATCACTCCCCACCCCACTTGTCCCCTTCTCCCCTACCTCCCTGTAGTGTAAGATAGATTTTCATACCAAATTGAGTGAGCATTTTATTCCCTCCTTAAGCCAGATGAGAAGTGAGTAAGCTTCACTTTTTCTATCTTACCTCCTCCCTTTTCAACTCCACTGAAAAAGCTTTTGCTTGCCTCTTTTATGAGAGATAATTTGTCCCATTCCACTGCTCCCTTTCTCCTCCAATTGTATTACTTTTTCACTGCTTAATTTTATTTTTTTAGATATCATCATTTCTTACGTAACTCACCTTGTGCTCTCTGTATGTATATATATATATATATATATACACATATATATATATATGTATGCATGTATGTATGTATATGCACATACACACACATGTATATAAGCATATAATGTGTATATGTGTGTATGTTCTCTCCTACTACCCAAATACTGAGACAAGTCTGAGGAATTGCAAATATTGTCTTTCCATATAGAAATGTAAATAGTTCAACTTTAGAAAATCCCTAATGATTTCTCTTTTCTGTTTACCTTTTCATGCTTCTCTTGATTCCTGTGTTTGAAAGCCAAATTTTCTATTCAGTTCTGATTTTTTCATCAAAAGTACTTGAAAGTTCTCTATTTTATTGAATGACCAGTTTTTCCCCCGAAGTATTTTATTCAGTTTTGCTGGGTAGGTGATTCCTGTTTTTAACCCTAGTTCCTTCAACTTCTGGAATATCATTTTTGAAGCCCTTCAATTCCTTAAGGTAGAAGCTCCTAGATCATGTGTTATTCTGATTGTATTTCTGCAATACTCAAATTGTTTCTTTCTAGCTGCTTGCAATATTTTCTCCTTGACGTGGGAAATCTGGAATTTGGCTACAATATTCCTAGGAGTTTCTCTTTTTGAATCTCTTTCAGGAGGTAATCGGTCAATTCTTTCCATATTTATTTTGCCCTCTGGTTCTAGAATGTCAGGGCAATTTTCCTTGATTATTTCATAAATGTTGACATCTAGGGTCTTTTTCTGATCAGGGCTTTCAGGTTGTCCCATATTTTTAAATAGTCTCATCTGGATCTATTTCCTAGGTCAGCTGTTTTTCCAATGATATGTTTCACATTATCTTCTAATTTTTCATTCTTTTGGTTGTATTTTGTAATTTCTTGGTTTCTCATAAAGCCGCTAGATTCCATCTACTACATTCTAAGATTTAAAGAACTATTTTCTTCAGTGAGATTTTGAATATCATTTTCCATTTGGCTACTTGTGCTTTTTAAAGTATTTTTCTCCTCATTGCCTTTTTGCATGTCTTTTCCCAACTGATTTAGCCTATTTTTAAAGGTTATTTTCTTCAGCAATTTTTTTGGGTCTCCTGCAAGTTGTTGACTTGCTTTTCATGATTTTCTTGCTTCACTCTCCTTTCTCTTCTCACTTTTTCTTCCACCATCTTACTTGATTTTCACAATTCTTTTTGAGCTCTTCCATGGACTGAAGCCATTGGATATTTATTTGGGAGGTTTTGGATGCAGCAACCTTGACTTCCTGTGATGTTGTGCTTTGTTCTTCCTCGTCTGAAAGGATGGAAGAAAATACCTGTTCACCAAGAAAGTAACCATTTTTAGTCTTATTTTTTCCCCTTTTTGGGCATTTTCCTAACCAGTTACTTGAATTTGTGTCCTTTGTCAAGAGGAGGCTATTATCTAGGAACCCGTGAGTTTTCAGTTCCTCCAAAGTGGCACAATCAAGGGAGAGGAGTTTACTCCTTTCCTGGCCTGTGCACTGGTCGAGTAGCAATCAAAAACTTTTCTACTCAGAATCTGTGAGTAGAATTCCCTCTCCCCAACTGTCTCCAACTCCACCACCACTAGTCCTTCTCAAGCTAGGACTGGTCTCAGGGTTAAGATTTAGATGAGATGTGCAATTTCCCCAGGGGCTTTAGGCAGAGGGCTCTGAAAATGGCCACTGCTGCAGTGGCTGATGCTGGTGGGGCCAGACCACGTTCCCTTCTCACCCAGATAAAAAGGCTTCCTCACTGATTTTTGAAGCTGTCTTTAGCATTTGGTGGTTGAGCAGTGTGAGAACTTTTGCTGCTGGTGGCTCTCTGAAGCCTATTCCAGATCATGTCCCTGTCACATGGCCCATGCTGGCTGCACTCTGCTCCATTCTGCATATGGTGCGATAAACCTTTCCTGTCAACCTTCCAGGCTGTTTGGGCTGGAAATCTCTTTCACTCTGTCGTTTTGTGGCTTCTGCTTCTCCAGAATTTGTTTAGAATCATTTTTACAGGCATTTTATGGGCCATGTGGGCTAACTTGTACAGATCTGTCCTTTAGTTTGCTGTCTTGTCTCCATCTCCCATATAATTAATTTTTAAAAACATTTTTATTTAAAGTTTTGAGTTCTTAATTTATCCCTCCCTCCCTTCCTGAGACAGTGAGCAATCAGACATAGGTTACATATGTGCAATTATGTAACACATTTCTGTATCAGTCATTTTGTGCAGGAAGAGATGTATATAGTTTAACATGAGGTCACAGTATTGTTAGTTTTTCCTAATTGTTTTATTTGTTAAAAGAGACCTGTTAAAGAGTAGGAATCATGTTAAATATGCATAATGTAAAACAAACTATAACAATGCTATTACAATAGTTTCTCTGTTAGCTTCTCTGTCTTGTCCCTCTTCATTACATCCTCCAAAATCACTTGCCAAATTGATATTCCTATAGCACAGAATAAACCAGGTAACATCTCTGTTCAGCAAGTAAAATAAAATAAACAAAATATGACTACTTTCATTTTGAAAACAAATCTCTTCGAAACCTGCCTCCTATCAAACTTTAAAAACTGATCAATCACTGTTCTTTATGATGCACTCTTTGTTACAGTAAAAGAACCTAAGTCATATTTCCAGTCTATGTGGTTTTATCTCCCTAAAAATTGACCCTTTTCAAAATTTTTTGTGTATTCCTGAAATATATCAAATCTCCTATTCTGTATTTTAGAATATCTAATTTAATATTCTGCTTAAATCCTCTATCTCCTACATTATTTTTCCGTATTAATGTTTTATTGACAATTATAATTTTATATCACTAAAGTTTTCCCCAACATCTATGCTTCTTTCTCTCCCAGAGTGCCATGCAATATAAAAAATAATATTTTAGAAGAAAAAATGAGAAAGGAAAAGGAAAAAAATCAGCATAATTCTGAAAAAATACATTGAAAAAGTCTAAAAGTATCTGTTCTATGTAATATTTTTGGTCCTTCAAACCAAAAGTTGTTGAATGAAAATGTCTCTCTCATATCTGTTTCTATAGGATCAGTTTATTCTTTATATTTTTTATTTTTTATATGAATTTTATTTTATTCTTTATAATAATATAATCTTTATATTATAATTTTGCAACATTCACATTTTTGTGGTTGTTTTTTCAATTTACATTGTTGACATAATCATTTATATTATCAATGGTTCTGATTACATCTGCATTAGAAGCACATCTGCATACTTTTCATTGCTTCACCATATTAATTTCACTTGGAATGTCTTAATATACAGTAGCACTTCATTACATTGATATACCAGAGTTTATTTAGCCATTCTCCAATTAATGGGCATTTACTTTATTTCCAACACTTTGCTATCATAAAAAGCACTGTTACAATTATTTTGGTGTGTATGGAGACTTTATCATTATAAATGGTCTCCTTAGACATTAGGGCAGCTAGATAGTGCAATGAATAGAGTGTTGACTTTAGAATAAGGAAGACATCTTCCCGAGTTTAAATCTGGCCTTAGAAAATTGCTGGCTGTGTGATTCTGGATAACTCACTTAAAGTTGTTTCCTTCAGTTTCCTCATATGTAAAATGACCAGGAAAAGCACATGGAAAATCCATTCCGGTACCTTTGCTTAGAAAACCTCAAAGGGAGTCGTGAAGGGTCAGACATGACTTCAAAATGCTTGAAAACGTTGAAATGTAGACCTAGTAATGAAATATTTGAGTCAATGTATACAGATATTTCAGTGACTTTATTCACCTATTTCCAAATTACTTCCTAAAATGGTTGTACTGATTCAAAGCTTCATTCAGAATGCACTAGTGCATTTAATCTTTCCACTACTATTAAAAATTGATTGTGATTCTTTGTCACTTTGTTAATTGGTAGGTGAGAAATGACAACTCAGATTTATTGCAATTTACATTTCTTTTATTATTATTGATTTTAAGCATTTTATCATTTGGTTGTTAAGAGTTTGTAATTATTCTGAGAAATAATTTTTTTTTCATATTGCTCAATCATTTATCTATTGGGGATGACTATTTTTATTTTTTATATGCATGTATATTACTTACCCAACCTTTATGAAATAAATTTGATATAAGCATTTCATTTCCCCAATCAACTCTTTTCCTTTTTATTGTTTGTTTATATTATTTGTCTCTTTGTAGAAGCTTTTTAGTTTTATTTAATCAAAGTTATATATTTAATCCTTTGTAATTGTCACTATCTTTTTGTTAGTAATACATCTCCTCCCTTATCTGTGAAAGATGGATGATTTGCTTTTCTCTTAATTTTTCATAGCATGAACGTTGTTATTAAGGTTATTTATCCACTTACACTTTATTGTGGAAGATGGTTCTAATTTTTATCTAACCTGAATGTCTGCTTACTGATTTTCTAAACTGTTGTTAGCAAATATGAATTTATTTCATATGTAATATTATATTCTGGTTTATTTAAACTGGTGTTATTGAGCACCATTATTTTTTGCTATTCCCTTTCTAGCCTGTTCTACTGATCTGCCTCACTTTAAAATTAATATAATATGATTCTGACAGGTGTTCTGTAATATAGTTTTAAGTTCTGGAATTACTATATTTTCCTTTTATCTCTTTCTCTTTTCATTATTTCCTTGCATGTTTCACATATTTTATTTTTCCAAATGAATTTTGCTACTACTTTATGTAGTTTCATATAGTATCTCTTTAATAATTTGAATGATATAGCATTAAAAGTATAAGTTAACTTTGATAGCATCATTCTACCATATTGGCAAAGTCTAGATGCAAATAAGAAATATTTCTGTTGCTATTTAAGTGGTACTTTATTTAAACACAAATTGCAGTTGAATTTCTACATATTTTAATGTGTGTGTGTGCCTGTGCATGCATAAATGCACATATTGGCTGGTTGATCCTCAGAAATTTACGTATTTTTTAGTTATTTGGAATGAGACTTTCATTTTTGTTGCCTGTTATATTTTTTATTATTATATAAAACATAATATATTTTTGAGACTTTACTTTTTAGGCCACAACTTGACTAAAAATATTAATTGACACAATAATTACATATTTGCTGATTGCCCTGGGTTTTCTAAGTATACCAGCAAATCATCATCAAATAGGGAGTTATATCTTCTCTTCATACATTTTTTGTGTTTAAATTATTTTTCTTTTCTTTATGCTATAGCTAACATTTCTAGAAATCTGTTTAATAATAGTAGGGAAAGCATACATCCTCGATTTATTTCTATATTTATAAGGGTTGGTTCTAATCTATCCCTATCGTGTATGATGCTTACTTTTGTTTTCAGATAGATACTTTTTATGATATCAAAAATGTCCTTCTACTTATATTTTGTGGAGTTTGGGCATAAACAACAGCTGTATTCTTTTTTGTATTATTTTTAGCACAAATTAATGATGCATTACTTTTTCTGAATGTATTGAGAAGGATATATTGTTTTGGATTCTTATATGATAAATTATGTTAATTGTTTTCCTAATATTGAGCAATCATTGAATTTCTAGTACAAATATGATTTGGTCATGATGATTTCTTAAACTAATTGTTGTATTTTGATATATATTTTAAAAAATTGTACTGAAGCACAGTTTTGTGCTTTATCACCCCCTCATAAAGTATTGGGACATTTTTTTTTTTTTGTCTCATGAAATAAATGTTATAGATTGTGTCATCACAAGCTGTGACCCAGCAAACCAGCAGCAGGTCATGTGGGCAAGTGAATCAGCTGTGAAAGTATTAGATTACAGAGCTCACAATCTACAAATATAAAGGGTGTCAGACACTGCTTAGAAAGAGATCATATGGGTGTTTTTGCTGGCACTGGATAAAGGACTCCGTTGCATTACTCATACTTACATCCCAGTTGCTGTCCCAGGGTGAGGAAGATCACTAGCATGGAATAGCTTACTGCTACAAGGAAACGGGGAACATGGTAACAATTCCATGGTGGAAAGAAAGCTTATGGTTGCTCAAAGAGCACAACACATGCCAGGAAAATGGAAAATACACCTCCCTTTAGATCATGTCAACTTGGAAAAACTAAAAAATTACATGACTCCAGAACCAATTCAGAAAACAGCTGCATAAAAAAAAAATTAAAAACAAAAAACAAAACAAAACAAAAAGACACCTAAAGTTTGGGAAAGTGCCCCCTTAACCCCCTTGATTCTGGAAGAAGAGCTTAAATTTAATATAAAGTCATATGTCAAGAAGTAGACTGTAAAATAATAAAACTAAAAATTAACCATACAAAGTTACAATAGTGACGGAGAAGATAAAAACACAAACTCAGAAGACAATAAAGTTAAAAGTAGGATATCAAAAGTCTCAAAAAATGTGTGAATTAGTATCAGTCCCCAAAAGAATTCTGGAAAGTGTTCAAGCAGGATTTTAATAATCAAATAAGAGAAGTAGAGGAAAAATTGGGAAAACAGTGACAAAGATGCAAGAAAATAATGAAAAAAAGAGTTAAAAACTTGATAAAGGAGGCACAATAAATACTGAAGAAAATAAGAGCTTAAAAATAGAATAGACCAAAGGGTAAAGTAGGCCCAAAAATCCACTAAAGAGAAAAATACTTTAAAAAAAATTGACTACATGGTAAAAGATGTACAAAAATTCACTGAAAAAAAATTGCTTAAAAAGTAGAATTGACCAAATAGAAAAGGAAGAGAAAAACACAACTTCTTAAAAATTAGAATTTTGCAAATTGAAACTAATTCTATATGAGACATCATGAAACAATATAACAAAATCAAGAGAATAAAAAATCAAAAATAAAAAAGGAAATACCTCATTGGAAAAAAGAAATGACCTGGAAAATTGATTAAGGAGAAATCATTTAAGAAGTGTTAAATAACCCAAAAGTCATAATCAAAAAAGTAGCTTAGAAGTCATATTTCAAGGAATTATCAAGGAAAAATGCCCTAGAACCAGAAGATAAAATAGAAGTTGAAAGAATCCATCAATCATCTACTGAAAGAGATCCCAAAAAAGAAAACTCCCAGGAATATTATGGTCAAATTTCATAATTCCCAGGTCAAGTAGAAAATATAGTAAATAGTTATATCAAATGTCATGGAGCCACAATCAGTACAACATACTATTCAACAGCTGCCATAAGTAAAGATTGAAGGACTTGGAATATGATATTCTGGAGGGCAAGGAAGCTAGGATTACAAGCAAGAATCACCTATTCAGAAAAACTGAGTACAATGCTTCAGGAGGAAAAAGAAATAATGAAAATTCAATGAAATAGAGTTTTCAATCATTTCTGATGAAAAGATCAGAGCTGAATATAAATTTTGAATGTCAAATATAAGACTAGAAGGAATCATAAAAAGATCAACAGCAAAGCAAAATCATAAGGGATTAAATAAGGTAAGTCTTTTTGCATTCATACAAGGATGATGACACTTTTAATTCCTAAGAACTTTTTTTAAAATTTTTATTGTCGTTAGAAGGAGCTTACATAGCACAGAGCACAGGTATGTGTTAAATATGGTTGAATGAGATTTAAAAAATAAAATGAAGAGGTATCAAAGAGGAATGCACTAGGCAAAGGAAAAAGATGAAAGTGGCACATAAAATAGGCACAAGAATGCTTGTATGGTGGTGAAGGAAATAGTAGATATGTGAACCTTATTATCATTGAAATTATCTTAAAGAGTGAATAACATACATATTTAGTTGGATACAGAAATCTAGCTTGTCCTTCAGGAAAGTAGGAGGAAATGAGGATAAGAAAGGGAGTATGGTGATAATATGGAGGGAAGGTTGTGATGGGAGAGGTGGTAGTCAGAAGCAAAACACGTTTGAGGATGAACAGAGTGAAAGGAGAAAAACTAGGATAAACTAAGGCAAAATAGAATGGAGGCAAATTAAAAAACTGAAAATTGAAGGGACACTCATCAAATGGGGAATGACTGAACAAATTGGGGTATATGACTGTAATAGAGTACTATTGTGCTATAAGAAATGACTAGCAGGATGTTCTCAGAAAAACCTGGAAAACTTCACATTAATTAATGTAAAGGGAAATGAGCAGAAACAGGAGAAAACTGTACACAATAATAGCAATATTGTAGGATGATCAACTGAGAATATTAGCTATTCTTAGCAATACAAAGGTGCATGATAATTCCAAAGGACTTGTGAAAACTGCTATTCACCTGCAGAGAAAGAAACGTTGTAATCTGAAAGCAGATCAAAACATTATATAAAAAATATATTTGTTTTCATCTGTACGTTCAAAATATGAGTAAAATAGAAATATGATTTGCATGAGTTCACCTGTATAACCTATATCAAATTGTTGTCTCAGGGAGGGAGGAGGAAAAGAGGGAAAGAGAGAATTTGGAACTCAATTTTTTATTGATTTATATATTTAATTTTTAACATTCATTTTCACAAAATTTTGGGTTCCAAATTTTCTGCCCATTTGTCCCCTCCCCCGCCCCAAAATACCAAGCATTCTAATTGCCCCTGTCACCAATCTGCCCTCTCTTCTATCATCCCTCCCTTCCCTTGTCCCCATCTTCTCTTTTGTTCTGTAGGGACAGATAACTTTCTACACCCCATTACCTGTATTTCTTATTTCCTAGTAGCAAGAAGAGTACTCCACAGTTCAGAAAATTTTGAGTTCCAACTTCTCTTCATCCCTCCCTCCCCACCCATTCATTCCCTTTGAGAAGGCAAGAAATTCAATATAGGCCATATGTGTGTAGTTTTGCAAATTACTTTCATGATAGTCATGTTGTATAAGACTAACTTTATTTCCCTCCATCCTATCCTGCCCCCCATTGCTTCTATTCTCTCTTTTGATCCTGTCCCTCCCCATGAGTGTTGACTTCAAATTGCTCCCTCCTCCTACTGCTCTCCCTTCCATCATCCTCCCCACCCTGCTTATCCCTTTTTCCCCCACTTTCCTGTATTGTAAGATAGGTTTTCATACCAAAATGAGTGTGCATTTTATTCCTTCCTTGAGTCAAATGTGATGAGTGTAAGCTTCATGTTTTTCTCTCACCTCCCCTTTTTTCCCCTCCACTAAAAAGTCTTTTGCTTGCCTCTTTTATGAGAGATAATTTGCCCCATTCCATTTCTCCCTTTCTCCTCCCAATATATTTCTCTCTCACCACTTAATTTCATTTTTTAAAGACATGATCCCATCCCATTCAATTCATTCTGTGCTGTGTGTGTGTGTGTGTGTATGTGTAATCCCACAAACTACCCCGATACTGAAAAGTTTCAAGAGTTATAAATATTGTCTTTCCATGTAGGAATATAAACAATTCAACTTTAGTAAGTCCCTTATGACTTCTCTTTGCTGTTTACCTTTTCACGTTTCTCTTCAGTCTTGTGTTTGAAAGTCAAATTTTCTTTTCAGCTCTGGTCTTCTCATCAAGAATGCTTGAAAGTCCTTGATTTCATTGAAAGCCCATTTTTACCCCTGAAGTATTATACACGGTTTAGCTGGGTAGGTGATTCTTGGTTTTAGTCCCAGTTCCTTTGACTTCTGGAATATCCTATTCCACTCCCTTCCATCCCTTAATGTAGAACCTGCTATATCTTGTGTTATCCTGATTATACTTCCACAATACTTGAATTGTTTCTTCCTAGCTGCTTGCAATATTTTCTCCTTGACCAGAGAACTCTGGAATTTGGGCACAATGTTCCTAGGAGTTTCTCTTTTTGGATGTCTTTCAGGTGGTGATTAGTAGATTCCTTGAATATTTATTTTGCCCTCTGGTTCTAGAATATCAGGGCAATTTTCCTTGATAATTTCATGAAAGATGATTTCTAGGCTCTTTTATGGATCATGGCTTTCAGGTAGTCCAATAATTTTTAAATTGTCTCTCCTGGATCTATTTTCCAGGTCCATTGTTTTTCCAATGATATATTTCACATTATCTTCCATTTTGTCATTCTTTTGTGTGTGTGTGTGTGTGATTGCTTAGTTTCTCATGTCATTAGCCTCCATCTGTTCCATTCTAATATTGAAAGAACTATTTTCTTCAGTGAGATTTTGAACCTCCTTTTCCATTTAGCTAATTCTGCTTTTGAAAGCATTCTTCTTCTCATTGGCTTTTTGAACCTCTTTTATCAATTGAGTTAGCCTATTTTTCAAGGTGTTATTTTCTTCAGCATTTTTTTGGGTCTCCTTTAGCAAGGTGTTGACCTGCTTTTCATGCTTTTCTTGCATCTCTCTCCTTTCTCTTCCCAGTTTTTCCTCCACCTCTCTAACTTGATTTTCAAAATCCTTTTTGAGGTCTTCCATGGCCTGAGCCCATTGAATATTTATTTTGAATGTTTGGGTTACAGAAGTGTTGACTTCTATGTCTTTCCCTGATGGTAAGTATTGTTCTTCCTCATCTGAAAGGATGGGAGGAGATATCTTTTCACCAAGAAAGTAACCTTCTATGATCTTAATTTTTTTTCCCTTTTCTGGGCATTTTCCCAGCCAGTTACTTGACTTCTGAGTTTCCTCTCCACGCCCACCTTGCTTCCAGATCTGCCCAGCCAGAGCTTAGTGTCTGAGATTCAAATGCCTTAGGGTTTTGGGTGGGGGCGGGGCTGCTATTCAGTATGAGATTAAGTTCAGGTGCTCAGGTGGGGGCAGGGCCACCACACAGGGCTCAGTTCCCTCAGAGGGTTTATGCAGAAACCTTCAACAATGGATCTGAGCTTCTGTCTGCTTTGGGAGCCCTTATCTGCTGTTGCCTCTGCTGCTGCCTCCCGATGGGTGCCTGAGTTATGTGGACATCCCACTCCCCTCTCAGCAAGCTGAAAAGACCCTCTCACTGACCTTTGACGCCTGTGGGTGGAGGGACCTGCACTGCTGCTGGAGATTCTGTCCGTGAAGCCTGCTCAGATCAGCTCCTCTTGGTGCCACGCAGCCAAGGCAGGGCTAGGCTCTGCTCCTAGCCTGGGTCATGACGGACCTTTGCTGTCAGTTTTTCAGGTCTCTCTGGAACAGAAATCTCCTCCACTCTGTTGTTCTGTGGTTTCTGCTGCTCCAGAATTTGTTGGGAGTTCTTCTTTACAGGTATTTTAAAGGCTGTGGGTTAAGAGCTAGCATATGTGTATCTTTCTACTCCACCATTTTGGTTCCTCTCAATTTTTTTTTTAAAGATGAAATTTAAAGTGTTTTTTAACATGTAATTGGAGAAAAGAAAACATTAAATATATTTTGGAAAGAAAAAAAATAAGTGTAAGAGTGGGTATGAGAGCTGGGACAATGTGTTGGAGAATATGGCACAGAATGGGAGCACCTGAAAAAGTAGATTTTGTTAGAAGTTAGACCACTTCATCATATGAAATGAGGGTGAAAGAGGGAGAATATGGAAGTAGGCATCTGATTAGTAGAAGATGAGAAAGAGGGGAGAAGAGAGAGTTCCCAGCAAATTACCTTAATTTTTTTTTTTTTTTGCTAAAATATGTAACAAGGTACACAGTTGAGAGAGCAAGGGGAGGTGGTGCCATGGGAGATTTAAGAGGGGACCAAAAGGTTTGGAAGAGGCAATCTATTAAGGAGAATGTGATAGTGAGTTGATAAGGCAGGTAATAAGATATTGCCTATCAGTAATGAAGGTCCCAGCTGAGTCTATGAAACAAATTTGGAGTGGATCCTATCAGAACCTATCAGATTTTGTCTATTTTCATTCAACATTGCATGTGTAGATACAGATATGACAAATTGCGGCAGTGATCCAAGAACGAAACCTTGCTAAGGGTAATCAGCAATATCATAAAGAACTTAGCAGGTGGAGTCAAGACAGTGGAGTAGAAGGATGAACATTCTCTAGCTCTCCTCCCATAGCCTACAAAATACCTGTAAAAAATGACTCAAAACAAATTATAGAACAGCAGAATCTTCAAAATGACAGAGCGAAACAGATTTCCAGTCCAAGACATCCTAGAGAGCTGATAGGAAAGATCCATCACATGGGATCAGAAGGGAGCAGCACAGACTGGACTGGAGCCAGCTTCAAGGGGCAAGAGCATGGGCAGCTGCTGCAGTTCCCAGATTTCTTAGCCCATGAACACCAAAGACAACCTCAAAGGTCAATAATAAAGCTCTTTCACTTGGGTGAGAAGGGAGTATGGTTGGGACCTAACCCTAGTTCCAGCCCCAGCCTCAGGGTGGCTACAGCCCCTATAGCAGCAGCTGCTTCTGGAACTCATGGCCTATAGACCCTGAGGTAATTGAGCTGCAGATCTGAGTATCTATCAGTCATGAATTGTGGTCCTGGGGTGAGGATGAGCACTGGCATGGATAAGCTGGTGCTGGCTGTGGAGTGGGAATCCTACTCCCAGTTCCAGGACAGAAAAGAATCCCTGTGGTTGCTCACAGACCAGAGCATAGGCCAGGAGAGGCATAAATTCCTCTCCCTTGATTGTGCCCATTTGGAGGAACTGAGAACTTACAGGTCAATAGAGATATCTCAGAGAACAGCTGCACAAAACCTGTGAGACCCAGGGTAGAATACCCTTCACTTGACAAAGGAGTCAAAAGTCAAGCAACTGGCAAGGAAAATGCCCCCAAAGGGGAAAAATAAGACTATATAAGGTTACTTTCTTGGTGAAAATGTATTTTCTTTCATACTTTTGGATGAGGAGGAACAAAGTATATCATCAGAGGAAGACAGCAAGGTCAGGGCAAAGCTTCCAAACAAAAAAAGCTGCAACCATCTCAGGCCATGGAAGAACTCAAAAAGAATTTGGAAAAGCAAGTAACAGAGGTGGAGGAAAAATTGGGAAGTGAAATGAGAGCTTCTCAAGAAAGTCATGAAAAGTGAGTCAACAGCTTGCTAAACAAGGCCCAAAAATGCTGAAGAAAATAGCATCTTCAAAATATAGACTAACCCAAATGACAAAAGAGGTACAAAAAGCCAATAAGGAGAAGAATGTTCAAATTAGGGAAAGGGATAATTAGAAGCAAACATAATTGCAAGAGGACAGGTCAAGGGAGAGAATGGAATAAATGGAGGGCAGGATAAGACAGAGGGCAATGTGGTCAGTCTTTCACAACATAACTATTATGGAAGTGCTTTGTATTGTTACAATATGACCTATATTGAATTGTTTGCTTTCTCAATGAGTGTGGGTGGGGAGGGAAGAAGGGAGAGAATACGGAACTTGGAGCTTTAATAATGGATGTTAAAAATTGTTTCAGAATGCCACTGGAAAATAAAATAGACAGACAATGTGGTATACCAATCTACTTTGTCCTACAGGCAAATAGAAGGAAGGGGAATGCAAAAGAGGGGTAATAGAAGGAAGGACAGACTGGAGTAAGGGGTAGATGGGGTGCATGCTGGGAGTGGGGAGAGACAGGGAGTAAAGTTTTAATTCAAATTCTTTTGAGAGTGAGTATTGAAAACTGAAAAACAAATAATTTACATATTTTAAAAAATTATGGATTTTAAAAAGGATGCTATTGAATTGAATTGGTTCAAGTTGGCAGAGTAGAAAGATGCACATACATTAGCTCTTCCCCCAGAGCCCATAAAATACTTGTAAAGAAAGACTCTCTACAAATTCTACAGCAGCAGAAGCCACAGAACAACAGAATAGAGGATCTTTCTAGCCCAGAGTCACCTGAAAGACCACTGGGAAAGGTCTTTCACACTGGACATGGAACAGAGCCTATCCTAGTTTTGGCCACATGGCACTGGGAGGAGCAGGAGCAAGTAGGCTTCAGGGACAGAATCTTTAGTGCAGCACAGATCCCTCAACCCACTGGTGATAAAGGTCAGTGGGAGGGCTTTTTCAGCTGCCTGAGAAGGGAGCAGGGTGTCCCCATAGTACAGGCCTCCTCAGGTGGCAGCAGCAGAGGCAGCAGTGGATAGGGGCTCCCAAGGCAGGCAGCAGCCCACATCCATTGTTGAATGCCTCATAGTAAAGCCCCTGAGGGAAGTGAACACTGTGTGGCAGTGCTGCCCCCACCTGAGCAGGTGATCTTAATCTCACACTGAATAATGGCCTTGCCCTCTTCTAAAAATCCTGGGGGATTGAAGCAAGTCATCTGAATCTTAGCTCCCAGTGCTGTCTTGGCAGAACTGGAGATGAGGTGGTTGTGGAGAGGAAACTCAGAAATCAAGTAACTGGCTGGGAAAATGCCCAAAAAAGGGGAAAAAAATAAGATCATAGAAAGTTACTTTCTTGGTGAACAGGTATTTCCTCTCATCCTTTTGGATGAGGAAGAACAAGGTATACTGTCAGAGAAAGTCAAGGCCCCTGCTTCCAGGTCTTCCAAAGGGAAATTAAACTGGGTTAAGGCATCAGAAGAGCTTGAAAAGTGAATGAGTAGATTGTTAAAGGAGAACCAAAAAAATGCTGAGGAAAATAACATCTTTAAAAAGAGGCTAACTCAATCAGAAAAAAAAAGTCCAAAAAGGCAATGAGGAGAAGGAGGATTTAAAAAGCAGAATTAGCCAAATGGAGGAGAAGGTTCAAAAGCTCATGGAACAAAACAGTTTGTTGAAAGAGATAATTGAGCTCAGAGAAATGAATGACTATGAGATAAACCAAGTAGTTAAAAAACAAAACCAAAAATGTGAAATATATAGAAGATAATATGAAATATTTCATTGGAAAAACAACTGACCTGAAAAGTAGATCCAGGAGAGACAATTTAAAAATTATAGGACTGCTTGAAAGCCATGATCAGAAAAAGAACTTAGACTTTATCTTCCATGAAATTATTAAAGAAAACTTTCCTGATGTTCTAGAACCAGAGGGCAAAATAAATATTGAAAGAATACACCAATCACCTCCTGAAAGAGACCTGAAGAAACTCCTAGGAATATTGTGGTCAAATTTCAGAGTTCCCACATCAAGGAGAAAATAGTGCAAGCAACTAGAAAGAAATAATTAGAGTGTTGTGGAAATACAATGAGGACAGCACAGGATCTGGCAACTACAACATTAAGGGATCAAAGGGCTTGGAATAGGATATTCCAGAAGTCAAAGGAACTGGGAATAAAATCAAGAATCACCTACCCAGCAAAACTGAGTAAAATACTTCAAGGCTATAAATGGTCACTCATTTATATAGAGGACTTTGAAACAATCATATTGATGAAAAGACTAGAACTGAATAGAAAATTTGACTTTCAAACACAAGAATCAAGAGAAGTATGAAAAAGTAAACAGGTAAGAGAAATCATAGAAGATTTTCTAAAGCGGAACTGTTTACATTCCTACATGGAAAGAAAATATTTATAACTCTTGAATCTTTTCTCAGCATTTGGGTAGGTGGAGGGATTATACATACATGCATACACACACACACATAGATACACATTTATAGACAGAAAATACAGGTTGTGTTGAATCAGAAGAGAGGATATCCACACATACAAAAAAAAATAAAAATTAAGAGGTGAGGGAGGAAAATACTGGGAAGAGAAAGGGACAAATGGAATGGGGCAGGCTATGACTCATAAAAGAGATAAGAAAAATCTTGTTCAGTGGAGGAGAAAAGGGAGAAGGGGAGAGGGGAAAAGTGAAGCTACTGTTTTCACATATGGCTGAAGAAGGGAATAACATGCTCACTAAATTTGGTATGAAAATCTATCTTACACTACAGGAAAGTAGGGTAGGAGGTGACAAGTGCAGTGAGGGGAATGATAGAAGGGAGGGCAAATGGGAGAAGGAAATAACTAGAAATAAACCCTTTTGGGAAGGGACAAGGTCAAATCAGGGAATAAAAAAATAAAAAAAATAAGGGGGGATAGAGTAGGATAAAGGGCGATATAGTTAGTATTACACAACATGATTATTATGGAAGTATTTTGCAAAATGACACATATTAATCTGTACTGAATTGCTTGCCTTTTCAGTGGGGATGGGGAAGGAGGGAGGGAGGGAGGAAAAGAAATTGGAATTCCAAGTATTACAAATGAATGTTAAGAATTTTTATTGCATATAACCAGGAAATAAGAAACATAGGCAATGGGGTATAGACATTTATCTTGCCTTACGAGAAAAGGAGAAGATGGGGATAAGGGAAAGGTGGGGTATGATAGAAGGAAATGTATAGTGAGGGAAGGGGTAATCGGAATTCAAGGTATTAGAAAGTGGGGGAAGGGAGAGATGGGGAGAAAAATTGGACATGTTATAAAGTGATGTTAAAACAATTAGTATTAAGACAATTGACTGAATTAATTACTGAGAATAAATCAAAGACACTTTAGTTTGGGGAAAAGAATTCTAGTCTAAATTTCCTAGAGGCAGGCAATGGTAAATTTGATTTTATGATTACTATTTAATCAGGAACTAGCACATTTATAGAAAGACATGTAAGGCACTTAAGACTTGCCACAAAAGATGTTCCTTAGCCAATATGAAATTATAGTCATGTCTGAAACCTGGCTATTGGAACTTGCTATTTTAAGATGCTATGAGACTATTAAGTAACTGTTCTTCTGAGTCTAACTCCAGGTATGGATAGCAAGAAAGTCCATCTGAGCCTTCAATCCATGATGCCAGTAAGCCTGTGAGATACTGGTATGAACAGAAAAAGGTGATCTCATGGGAAGGGTGGGAGGTCAACTATTCAGCCTGGGATGAGGTAGGATTCTCCTGACTCAATTTCCTCGCTTACATCTGGCAGACTTTAACCCTGACTGAATGTAAGTTGACAATCTACTCCTACCTGAATCTAACATGAAGTTGGGGAGATATTGGTTACCTGCAATGTCCCTACTCTTAGCAGCAATTTCGTTTAGTCAGAAGGCTTGCAAGCTTAATACCAGATCTATTAAAGTATAGATTTTTGGTAAGGGAATATCTGTAGTTGTCTAAAATTAAGCTATTAAGCTTGGGACTTTAGACCAACAAGAATAAGTTAGGGTCCTTTAATTCTTAATAATACTGTGGAAACAATTAGGTCACGAGCTTGTGAAGATAGCATAGATAAATATTATTTGTATCTCAGTTGGTTAATGTTTAAAAAAATTCTTTTGTGGCCTATATTGTAAATGCTTTAAAAAGAAGTATCACCTGACCAAAAATTGGAATTGTTTTATGTGATATGAACTGTGTTAAAATTGAAAAATACGGTTAAAAAAAAGAATTGAATTGGTTGACCAAAAAATCAAGATTGGGATAAGAAATGGCTAGTGGAAGGGAGATGGCCTGGGAGAGAAAAGGTCAAGGGACTGGAGATCTGGTGTGGATTAAGAGTACTGTTTTTCTGTGATTCCCTCTGTGCCTTTATTTTTTGGATGAGTTCCGTTGTGAAACAGAGTGCTACCACTCTCCCTCGTTGTCTGTTTCTCTATTTGACCTCAGTCATGGAAGCACTGAAGACACTTGGGGAATTGATATATATTCCAAGCTCAAGAGTTCATGTGCACACTAACCCTAAATGCACAGCATAATGAGCTTATATTGTTTGGAATCCATGTTTGGAATCTGCTAAAATTGCTTTACCTCTTGCAAGTAAATCCTACTTTGTAAATATTGAGAGTTGTGAATACCTAATCTTTTATCTCATTCATCATATGACCAGGAAAATACATAAGGCTTTCCTTAGGCTCCAAAGGAGTTCATACTTTGTACCAACAAAATTTGTGTTTATTTTGTTTCTATGTTGCATTCAATTATCTTAATCCATTGTATTTCTCTAGGCAGCATGAATGATTATTTTCTTTGTATATGCTCAGTTACTAGAACAATGACCAACCAAAAATATTTTTTAATTAAACTGAATTAATTTAGTTCAATTTGTAAGTAAAACAGACATAAAGCAAATCATAATTTTTGATAAGAGAGTGCTAGATCCTGAGGACATTGGGAGATATTTTTTTTCTTAAGGGACACCTAAGGTATGCATAGAAGGACCCTAGCTAGGATAAAGTTGAGTGGGAAGTACATTCCAAACATGAGGGATGATTTGTCAAATGTATACTGGTGAGATATGGAGTACCATAAATGCAAAAATCAACCAGGCTAATTTTACCATAATGGAGAATGTATAACAGAGCACAATTTGAAATAATCCTAGAGAAAAAAAATACATGAGAAAAAGATTGTGGAAAGGTTTAAAAGCACAGAGGTGGATTTTGTGTTTTATCCTAGATATAGTAGATATTGACTGAAGAATTTTAAACACAGAGGGGGGTAACATGGCAAATTTTTTTTCTAACAAACTATAGCAACTAATCCCATGTCATTTCCTCAGCCCTCATTCTCCTTAACCTCTCTTCAGTCTTTTTTTAAATTAAATTATATTACTTGTTTTCAGTATTCGACAATCATTTCCATATACCTTTATCCCTCTCTCCCTCTTATTCTCCCCTCCCTCCCCAGTCCTTCCCTGAGATGGCATACAATCTTATATAGATTCCATACATACATTCCCATTAAATACATGTTGAATAGAAGAATTACAATGAATGGGAGAAACCATAAAACAAAACAAAACATAACACAAAAGAAAATGGTCTGTTTCTATCTGCAATTAAATTACATAGTTCTTTCTCTGGATGTGGAAGATGTTTTGCCTTAAGAGTCCATTGGAAAATTTTTAAGTCCATGTATGTCAATGAAGTACTAAGTCTACCAAAAAAATTGCTCACACACTGTGTGTACAAAGTTCTCCTGGTTCTGCTCCTTTCACTCAGCATCAGTTCATATAAATTTTTCCAGGTTTGTCTGAAATCTTTGTGTTCATTGTTTCTCATAGAATACTAGTATTCCATTACATTGATATACCAAAACTTGTTCAGCAATTCCCCAAATGATGGCATTGCCTTGATTTCCAGATTTTGCCCAAGACAAAGAGAGCTGCTGTAAATATTTTTTGTACATGGGGGAACCTTTCCCATTTCTATGATCTCTTTGGGATAGAGTCCCAGAAGCGATATTGCTGGGTCAAATGCACATTTTTGTAGACTTTTGGTCATAGTTCCAAATTGGTATCCAGAATGGTTGAATCAGCTCAAAGCTCCATCAGCAATGAATGAGTGTTTCAACTCTCCCCCATCCTTTCCAGCATTTATCATATGCCTGTTTTGTCATGTGGATAAAATATAATAAAAAAAATATTAAAATATCACATCTGACAGATGTGAAGTGCTACCACAGAGTTGTTTTGATTTGCGTCTCTCTAATTGATAGCAATTTAGAGCATTTTTTCATATGATTACAGATAGCTTTAATTTCTTTCTCTGAAAACTGGCTGTTCATATCCTTTTGCCATTTATTGATTGGGTAATGACTTGGGTGTTTGTACATTTGACTCAGTTCTCTATACATGTTAGAAATGAGGCCTTTATCACAGATACTTTTTGCAAAAGTTCTTTTTCAGTTTTTTGCTTCCCTCCTCATCTTGTTTGCATTGATTTGTTTCTGCAAAAAAATTTAAATTTATTTTAATCAAAATTATCCATTTTGCATTTCATAATATTCTTTATCTCTTGTTTGGTCATAAATTTCTCCATTCTTCATAAATCTCACCAATAAACTATTCTTTGCTCCCTAATTTGTGTATACTATCAATCTTTACACCTAGATAATATATCCATTTGGAATTTATTCTTGTGTACAGTGTCAGCCATTGATGAATGCCCAGTTTCTGCCATGCTGTTATACAGTTTTCTCAGAAATTTTTGTCAGACAGTGAATTCTTATCCCAGAAGCTGAGGTCCTTGGGTTTATCATACCAGAGATTTCTATATTCATTGATTACTGTGTCTTGAGTACCTAACCTATTCCACTAGTCTACTCCTCTAGTTCTTCACCAGCACAAAGTGGTTTTGATAATTTTTGCTTTATAATACAATTTGAGATCTGGTACAGCCAGGCCACCTTCCCTAGCATTTCTTTTCATTATTTCCCTTGATATTCTGGACCTTTTATTCTGCCAGATGAATTTTGATAATATTTTTTCTAGCTCTAGAAAATAATTATCTGGTAATTTGATTCCTATGGCACTGAAGAAGTAAATTAATTTAGGTAGAACTGTCATTTTTATGATATTAGTTCAGCCTACCCAAGGACAACTGATGTTTTTCCACTTACTTAGATCTGCTTTTATTTGTGTGAAAACTGTTTTGCAATCATGTTCATATAGTCCCTGGGTTTGTTTTGGCAGATAGACTCCCTGATATTTTATACTGTCTACCGTGGCTTTAAATGGAGTTTCTCTTTCTATCTCTTGTTGTTGGGCTTTGTTAGTAATATGTAGAAATGCAGATGATTTATATGGGTTTAATTTGTAACCTGCAACTTTGCTAAGGTTGTTTCTTATTTCAAGTAGCTTTTTATGTGATTCTCTGGGATTCTCGAAGTATATTATAATATCATCTGCAAAAAAAAAAACAAAACAAAACAATAACTTAGTTTCTTCTTTGCCTATTCTAATTCCTTCAATTTATTTTGCTTCTAGTATTATTACAGCTAGCATTTTTAATTATTAAATATTAAATAACAGTGGTGATAATGGACATCCTTGTTTTACCCGTGGTCATGCTGGAAATGCATGTAGCTTGTCCCCATTGCATATAGTGTTTACTGATGGTTTTCGGTAGATACTGCTTATTATTTTATGGAATGTTCCATTTATTCCTGTGCTTTCCAGTGTTTTCAATAGGAATGGGGGCTGTATTTTCTCAAAAGCTTTGTCTGCATGTATTGAGATAATAATGTTCTTTCTGTTACTTTTGTTGTTGATATGATCAATAATGCAAATAGTTGTCCTAATGTCGAACCAGCTCTGCATTCCTGGTATAAATCCTACCTGATCATAATGTATTATTCTAGTGATAAGTTACTGTATTCTTTTTTGCTAATATCTCATTTAAAATTTTTGCCTCTATATTCATTAGAAAAATTTCTCTATATATTTCTTTCTCTCTTTTGACACTTCTCGTCAAAGTTAGATATCAGAATGATATTTTTATCATAAAAAGAATTTGATAGGACTCTTTCTTCATTAATTTCCCCAAATAGTCTATATTATATTGGAATTAACTGTTCTTTAAATATTTGATAGAATTCACTTCTAAATTCATCTGACCTGGAGATATTTTTCTGGAGAGTTCATTGATGGCTTTTTCTAGTTTCTTTTTCTGAGGTGAGGTTACTTAAGTATTCAATTTCCCCTTCTGTTAATCTGGCAATTTATATATTTTTTTCAAATAGTCATCCATGACATTTAGTTTGTCAAATTTACAGGCATAAATTTGGAAAAAATAATTTCTAATTGTTGCTTTAATTTCCACCTCATTGAAGGTGAGTTCACCCTTTCCATTTTTGTTATTGGTAATGGGGTGTTCTTCTTTCTTTATTTTAGTCAAATTGACCAAAGGTTGATCAATTTTATAGGCTTTTTCATAAAAACAACTTTTAATTTTATATATTAGTTCAATAGTTTTCTTAATTTCAATTTTAGTAATCTATCCTTTGGTTTCCAGTATTTCTAATTTGGCATTTACTTGAGGATTTTCAATTTGTTAATTTTTCTAGCTTTTTCATCTGCATGCCCAATTGATCTCCTCTTTCTCTATTTTATTCATGTAACCATTTAAAGATACAAAACTTCCCTAAGAACTGCTTTTGCAGTATCCCATAAGATTTGATAGGTTGTCTCATTATTGTCATTCTCTGGAATGAAGTTGTTAATTGTTTCTATAATATTTTGTTTAACCCACTCATTCTTTAGGATTAGATTGTTTAGTTTCCAATTAATTTTTGGTTTGTATTTCCATGGCTTCAATTGCATATAATTTATATTGCATTATGATCCAAGAAGGATGTGTTGACTATCTCTGCCCTTCTACACTGAATTTTGAGATTTTCATGGCCTAGTACATGCTCAATTTATGTATATGTGCTATGTAGCACTCAGAAAAAAGGTACATTCCTTTTTATCTCCATTTAATTTTCTCCAGAGATCTATCGTATCTACCCTATCCAGAGTTTTATTCGCATCCTTAACTTCTTACTTGTTTATTTTGAGGTTAGACTTACCAAGTTCAGAGAAGGGGAGTTTCAGGTCCCTCACTTGTGTAGTTTCACTGTCTATTTCTTCCTGTAACTCCCTTAACTTCTCCTCTAAGAATTTGTATGCTATACCACTTAGAGCATATATGTTCAGTAAAGAAATTGCTTCATTTTCTATGCTGCCTTTAAGCAGTATATACCTTTCTTCCTCATCCCTTTTGATTAGACCTATTTCTGATTTTGCTTTGTCTGAGAACAGAATTGCTACCTGTGCTTTTTTTTTTTAAATTAGATGAAGCAAAATATATTCTGCTCCAACTTTTTACCTTTACCTGTGTGTTTGTCCCTGTTTAAAATGTGTTTCCTGTAAATATCCAATTATTGGATTATGGTTTTTAATCCATTCTGCTATCCATCTCCATTTTATTGGAGAGTTCACCCCATTCACATTAACAGTTAAGATTACTATCTGTCTGTATCTTTCCCTACATCTCTTTTCTCTCCATTTATGCTTGTAGTTCTTTCTTCTCCCTTTCCCCCAAATTAGTTTTAATTTTTGACTACTGCCTGCCTCAGCTTCCGTCCCTTCTTTCAGCCCCCCTCCATTTTAATCCCCTTTTCCCTTACTACTTCTTTCCTCCATTTTAGCCTCCCCTCACTTTTCTTTCCCCTGTTCCCTCCTACCTCCTGTGATGTAATTTGCCTTTTTTCTGACTCTTCTTTTCACATCACCCATTACAATCCCTTTTCACTCTTAAGTCACATTTTTATCATGACATCATTTACTTTGTATTGTTCCCACTACGTACATTCCTTTTATATACCACAATAAATATACAATGCTCAAGATTAACATTTGCTATCTTCCCTTATAGGGATGTAAACATTTTGCCCATATTGAAAAACAAGTGTTTTTTTTTTTCTGCTGTTTACCTTTTTATGCCTCTCTTGAGACCTTCGTTTGAAGATCAAATTTTCTATTGAGCTCTGTCGTTTTCACCAGGAAGGTCTGGAAATCCCTTATTTCACAAAATGTCCATCTCTTTTCCTGAAATATTAAGCTCAACTTTGCTGGGTAATTGATTTGGGTTGTAGTCCCAGCTCCTTTGCCTTACAGAATGTCATATTCCAATTCCTTCAGTCTTTTAATCTAGAAGCTGCAAGGTCCTGTGTGATCCTGACTGTAGCTCTTCAATATTTGAATGCTTTCTTTCTGGCTGCCTGTAATATTTTCTTCTTCACTTGATAGTTCTAGATTCCACAACAATATTCCTTGGTGTTTTTAGCTTGGGATCCCTGTTGAGAGGTGAAAGTTGTATTATTTTGACGACTATTTTGCTCTCTGGATCTTGGACTTCTGGGAAGTTTTTCTCAATGGTTTTTTGAAATGTATTGTCCAGGCTCTTTTTTTCATCATGACTTTCTGATAGACCAGTAGTCCTTAGATTTTCTCTCCTGGATCTATTTTCTAGGTCAATTGTTTTTCCAATTTGATATTTTATATTTTCTTCTAAATTTTCCTTCTTTAGATTTTGTTTGATTGATCCTTGATGTCTCACAGAATCATTAGCTTCTACTTGCCTGATTCTAATTTTTATCAAATTGTTTTCTTTAGTTTACTTTTGCATGTCCTTTAACGTCTGTCTAATTGTTCCTTTTAAGGAGTATTTTCTCTAGTTGGGTTTTGTACTTCCTTTTCCATTTATCTAATTTTTCTTTTAAATTCTTCTGTGATTTCTTTTTCATATTTTTAAAATTGTTGGTCAGTTTTCCTTCTATTTCTCTAATTTGGCTTTTAAAATCCTTCTTGAGGAAAGGAGGAGGGTGGAACCAAGATGGCGGAATGAGAGCAACTCTTCAGCTAAGCTCTTAGACAAACTCCTTCAGATACCTCTAATTAGAGAATTTGACCAAATGTTGGAGGGGCAGAATCCAATAGGAGACAGACTGTGACAGATTCATAGCCAGGAGAGACTGAAATGTGGACAGGAAGGATCTATGCCTCAGGGCTGGAGAAGCACACAGTGCACAGGCTGTACCAGTGCCTCTCTGCTGTGGCAGGGCAAGGCAGGAAGCCCCAGGTGGTCTGAGGCAGTAGCTGCACTGTGGAATCTTGGACATATCAGCCCAGGATAGGAGTTCAGTGGAACCAAAGAAGTGATAGCCATAGAGCCCAAGGTATCTGCAACAACTACTCCTGAGACTATTAGCCAGCAGATTAAATATCTGTAAGTCACATACTTGAACTTCAGGAGCCAAAATGGCAGAGTGATTGGTAAATGCTCTCTCCCCTTTCCCTTGTTGACCTTTAAAGAACCATAAAATATTTCCCCATTAAAATCCTGGAATAGTGGAATCACCTGAAGGAGCAAACAGTCTCTTAGAATGTGAGTCTAGGAAAATTGCTAAGGAAGGTCCCCTTTATGTGACTTAAGAGCACCAGTACAGGAGCAGAGCTATCCCAGACACCACCACCTCAGCAAACTAAGAGAAGATCCAGAGCTTCAGGGGCTTGAAGACCTGAAAACACCAACACCAGGACCCCTGACATTCCTTATCACCCCAGGGGAATTGGGAAGACACTACCACAGACAGGGTCACCAACCACTGAACTTGCCTATGCTCTAGCTCAGCACAGGAGACCTCTTGTGTCCAGACCACGCCTCCTCTACACTTCACAAGCTAGCTCAGGGGTAGCTGCAGGGAAGTCCAAAAAGACCTCAACTGCCCTGTTATTTCCAACAACAGTCAGCTCAGCACCAGGTAACTTGCAGCACTTTAGCTTCTAGCTGAAAGAACCAGAGGCCCCAACACACAAAACCTCAAGTTCAAGACATAAGAACTGTGGAACAGAGCCCTTCATGCCTTAGAAGAAGAGATCTACTTTAAAAGCCGGGAAAAGTGTCATTATCATCATCATGAGTAAGAAGCAAAGAAGAAAAGACCATAGCATCTTTCTATGGATATAAGGACCAAAACACAAATACCAAAGAGGTCAACATTAAGACTGCACTCCCATCTGAAACTTCAGAAGGGACTAAGAACTGGCCTCAAGCACAAAGAGCCCTCTTGGAAGAGTTGAAGATGGATTTTAAAAGTTAAATTAGGGAAATAGAAGAAAAAATTGGCCAATGTTTTTAAAACTATGAAAAAAGAATTCATTGAAGAGAATATCTCCTTAAAAAGGAAAATTGGACAAATGAAAAAAGCAGCACAAACCTAACTGGAAATTTGACACATGGAAAAGGTAGTACAAAAAGTAACTGGAGAAAATAACTCCTTAAAAGGAATAATGGAACAGATGAAAAAAGAGATGCAAATGTTAACTGAAGAAAACAATTTGATAATAATTAGAATTGGACAAGTAGAAGCTAATGACTCTATGAGACAGGAAGAATCATTCAAACAAAATCTCAGGAATGAAAAGACAGAAGAAAATATAAAACACCTAATTGGAAAAAACAATTGACCTGAAAAATATATCCAGGAGGGAAAATCGAAGAATTAATGGCCTACAAGAAAGCCATGAAGAAACAAAGATCTTAGACAGTATTTTCCAAGAAATCATCAAGGAAAATTGCCCAGAAGTCCTAGATCCAGAGGGTGAATAGTCATCGAAAGAATACAACATTCACCTCTCCACAGGGATTCCAAACTAAAAACACCAAGGAATATCATTTCCAAATTCTAAAACTATCAAGTGAAGGAGAAAATACTACACACAGATGGAAAGAAAGCATTTAAATATCGAGGAGCTACAGTTAGGATCACACAGGGCCTTGCAGCTTCTATATTAAAGACTGAAGGAATTGGAATATGATATTCCATTAGGCAAAGGAGCTGGGACTACAACCAACAATCAATTACTCAGTAAAGTAGAGCATAATATTTCAGGCAAGGAGAATGACATTCAATAAAATAAGTTACTTCCAGACCTTCCTGATGAAAAGGCCAGAACTCAATAGAAAATTAGATCTTCAAATGTGGAGGGGAAGGGAGAAGAGAGATATAAAAGCACAAATGGGAGAAAAGAGGATGCAGGGAAAGACACAGACAGGAATCATACCTATGGATACGATTTGGTTGAACTCTCCCATAAAGTAGAGACACATAGCAGAATGGATGGGAAACCATAATCCAACAATATCTTGTTTACAAGAAATATATTTGAAATGGGAGTATACACACAGAGTAAAAGTGAAAGATTGGAGCAGAATATACTGTGCTTCATCTGAGGTAATGAAAGCAGGGGTAGTAATCCTAATCTCAGACAAAGCAAAAGCATAAATAGATCTAATAAAAGAGAAAAGGAAGGAAAATATATCCTGCTTAAAGGCAACATAGACAACAAAGCAATGTCATTACTAAATATTTATTTTCCAAATGGTATAGCATTCAAATACTTAGAGGAGAAGGTAAAGGAGTTACAGGAAGAAATAGACAGTAAAACTATACTCATGAGGGAACTCAACCTCCCTTTCTCTGAACCTGAGTAATCTAACCTCACATTAAAGAAGAAAAGAGTTAAGGGGGTGAACAAAACTCTGGATAAGGTATATATGGTAGATCTCTGCAGAAAATTGAATGGTGATAGAAAGGAATGTACCTTTTTTCTCAGTGTTACATGTTGAATGTACAAAAATTGATCATGTACTAGGCCATAAAAACCTCACTATCCAGTGCAGAAAGACAGAGATAGTCAATGCATCTTTGTCAGATCATAATCCAATAAAAATTATATGTAATAAAAGGCCATTGAAATATAGACCAAAAGCTAGATGGAAACTAAACAATCTAATCTTAAAGAATGAGTGGGTTAAACAACAAATTATAGAAACAATCAACAACTTCATTCAAGTGAATGAAAATAATGTGACAACCTACCAAATCTTATGGGATACTGCAAAAGCAATTCTTAGGGAAAATTTTATATCTTTGAATGGCTACATGAATAAAACAGAGAAAGAGGAGATCAATGAATTGGGCATGGAGCTGAAAAAGCTAGAAAAAGAACAAATTCAAAATCCCTAAATAAATGACAAACTAGAAATACTGAAAACCAAAGGAGAGATTAATAAAATGAAAATAAGAAAACCATTGAAGTAATAAGTAAAACTGTGTTGGTTTTATAAAAAAAAAAAAACCAATAAAATTGATAAACCTTTGGTCAATTTGATTACAAACAAAAAACAAGAAAACCAAATTACCAATATCAAAAATGGAAAGAGTAAACTCACCTCCAATAAGGAGGAAATTAAAACAGTATTTATAAATTATTTGCCCAACTATATGCCCATAATTTTGACAATCTAAATGAGATGGATTATTATTTCAAAAAAATATATATTGCCCTGATTAACAGAAGAGAAAATTGAATACTTAAATAACCTTATCTCAGAAAACGAAATTGAGCAAGACATCAGTGAACTTCCTTGGAAAAAGTCTCCAGGTCTGAGTAGATTTACAAGTGAATTCTATCAAACATTTAAAGAACAGTTAATTCCAATACTATACAGATTGTTTTCGAAAATTTGGAAAGGAGTCCTCCCAAATTCTTTTAATGATACAAATATGGTTTTGTTACCTAAACCAGGAAGAGTCAAAACAGAGAAAGAAAATTACAGACCAATTTCTCTAATGAATGTAGATGCAAAAATTTTGAATAATATATTAGCAAAATTAATATAGCAACTTATCACAAGAATAGTATGTTATGACCAGGTAGGATTTATACCAGGAATTCAGGGCTGGTTAGATACTAGGAAAACTATTAGCATTATTGATCATATCAACAGCAAAACTAACAGAAACTACATGATTATCTCAATAGTTGCACACAAAGCATTTTTACAAAATACAACACCCATCTGTATTGAAAACCCTGGGGCGCATAGGAAAAAATGGCACTTTCCATAAAATAATAAGCAGTATCTACCTAAAACCTTCAGAAAGCATTATATGCAATGAGGATAAGCGTGATGCATTTCCAATAAGATCAGGGGTGAAACAAGGATGGCCATTATCACCACTACTATTCAATATGGTACTAGCAGTTTTATCTGTAACCATAAGAAAAGAAAAAGATATTGAAGGAATTAGAATAGACAAAGAAGAATCTAAGTTATCACTCTTTGCAGATGATATGATGATATACTTAGAGAATTCCAAAGAATCAAGTGAAAAACTATTTGAAATAGTAAATACCTTTGGCAAAGTTTCAGGTTACAAAATAATTCTACATAAATCTTCTGCATTTCTATTTATTACTAACAAAGCCCAACAGCAAGAGATAGAAAGATAAATCTCATTTAAAGCTATGGCAGACACTATAAATAATTGGGAATTTACCTGCCAAAACAAACCCAGGGACTATATGAACACAACCACAAAATACTTTTTGATCAAATAAAGTCAGATCTAAATAAGTAGAAAAGCATCAGTTGCTCATGGGTGGACCAAGCCAACATAATAAAAATGACATTTCTACCTAAATCAGTTTCTTTATTCAGTGCCATACCAATCAAACTATCAGATAATTATTTTCTAGAGCTAGAAAAATAATATCAAAATTTATCTGGAAGAACAAATGGTCCACAATATCAAAGGGACGAATGAAAAGAAATGCTAGGGAAGGTGGCCTAGCTCTACCTGATCTCAAATTATATTATAAAGCAGAAATTATCAAAACCACTTGGTACTACCTAAGAAACAGAAGGGTAGACCACTGGAATAGATTAGGTACTCAAGACACAGTAGTCGGTGAATATAGCAATTTACTGTTTGATAAACTCAAGGACTCCAGCTTCTGGTATAAGAACATACTGTTCAACAAGAAATGCTGGGAAAACTGGATTATCATGTGGCAGAAGGTTGGCATAGACCAATGTCTGACATGGTACACAAGAATACAGTCTAAATGGATATATGACCTAAGTGTAAAGATTGATAATATAAACAAATTAATGGAGCAAAGAATAATGTATTTATCAGATTTATGGAGAAGATATGAAGTTTTGACTAAACAAGAAACAGAAAACATTATGAAGTGCAAAATGGATAATTGTGGTTACATTAAATTTTAAAGCTTTTGCACAACTAAATCCAATGCAACCAAGATTAGGAGGGAAGTTGAAAACTGGGAAAGAATTTTAGCCAGTAGTGTCTGTGATAAAGGCTTCATTTCTAAATTATATAGAGAACTGAGTCAAATGTACAAGCATACAAGTCATTCCCCAAATGATAAATGGTCAAAGTATATAAACAGTCAGTTTTCAGAGGAAGAAATTAAAGCTATCTATAGTCATATGAAAAAATGCTCTAAGTCACTATAGATTAGAGAGATGCAAATCAAAACAACTCTGAGATTCCACATAACACCTTATCATATTGGCTGACATGCCAAAATAAGAAGATGATAAATATTGGAGATGTGGAAGATTTGGAACACTAATTCATTGTTGTTGGACCTGTGAGCTGATCCAACCATTCTAGAGGGCAATTTGAAACTATGCCCAAGGGGCTACAAAATTGTGCATACCCTTTGACCCAGCAGTACTGTTTCTAAGACTGCATCCCCAAGAGATCATAAAAATGGGAAAGGGTCCTACTTGTACAAAAATATTTTTGCCACCTTTGTGGTGGCAAAACACTGGAAATCAAGGGGATGCCCCTCAATTGGGGAATGACTGAACAAATTATTGTATATGAATGTAATGGGATACTATTATGCTGTATGAAATGATGATCAAGAAGATTTCAGAGAGATCTGGAAAGACTAATATGAACTGATGCTGAGTAAAAGGAGCAGAACCAGGAGAACTTTGTATGTGAGGAATTTTTCTGGTACACTTAGTACTTCATTGCAATGCAAGGACTTAAAAATATTCTCATTGATCTCTTAAGGCAAAACGCCTTCCACATCCAGAGAAATAACTATGGAATTCAATCACAGAATGCAACGGATCATTTTCTTTTGTATTAGGTTTTTGTTTGTTTCATTATTTCTCTCATTCATTTTAATTTTTCTATGCAACATGACTAAGGTGAAAATTTGTTTTATAGGAATTTAAGTGTAGAACCTACATAAAACTGTATGCCATCTCAGTTAGTGAGTGGGGAGGTAGGGGGGGAAAGGTGGTGGGAGAGGAAAAAATCTAATATATGTGGAAGTGATTGTAGAACACTGAAAAGAAAAAAAAATAAAAAATAATAATATCCTGTCTGAGCTCTTCCTAGAAGGCTCTTTGTGTTTCAGACCAGTTCATATTACTTTCTGAAGTTTCAGATGGGAGGACAGTCTCAATGTTGACCTCTTTGCTATTCATGTTTTGGTCCTTGTCTACACAGACAGATTCTATGATCTTTTCTTTTCTACTTTGCTTTTTACTCATGATGATCACTTTTTCTGGATTTTAAAGTAGATCTCTGCGTCTGTGGCACAGGCGGCTCTGTTCCACAGTTCTTGTGTCTAAAACTTGAGGCTTTGTGTGGTGTGTCCTCTGGTTCTTTCAGCTAGAACCCAAAATATTACAGCTTACCTAGGGCTGAGCTGGCTAGTGTTGGAAAGCAGAGGCCAGGTGAAGTCTTTTTGGACTTCCCTTGGAGTTACCCTGGAGCTACCTGTGTTAAGAGTGGGAGAGGGTTGTTCTGGCTGCAGGAGGTCTCCTCTGCTGAACTACAGCATAGGCAAGTTCAGTGGTTGATGATTCCTTCTGTACTGATGTCTTTCCTATTCCCTTGGGGTGTTGAGGCACACCTGGGGTCCTGGAGTTACCAGTTGTGGGCTTCACCCCACTGGGGCTCAGGATCTTCTCCCAATTTGCTAAAGGGGTGCTATCTGGGAAAGCTCTGGTCCTGCACTGGTCCCTTTCAGCTACAGAAAGAAGCACCCTCCTTAGTGTTTTTCTTAGACTCATGGGCTAAGAGACTGTTTACCCCTTCTCCTGTTCCCACTGTTCCAGGATTTGTCCTGGGGAGATATTCTCTTGGCCCTTCTAGGTCAACAAGGGGAGGGAGATAGCAATTACCAATTACTCTGCCATCTTTGCTCCCCTCTCTTCAGTCTTTCACATTGTTGATCAACTGTTCTGACTTGATATTCTTTCTCTAGGTATTTGGGATGCCACTCCCTCCTGATTCTCCTCCTAACTACTTGTGCTTTCTCAGTATCCTTTGGTACATCCACCTCCAGATTGTGCCCTATAATCATAGATGTTTCTTAGAGTTCTATCAAGAACCATATGCTCTCCTTCCTCAACACTATTAGGCTTGATGATCTCATCATCCCCCATAGATTTAATTAGCATCACTGTGCTGATGATTCTCAAACCTCCCTATCCTCTTCAAACATCTCTCCTGACCTCCAATATCAATTTTCCAATTGCCTTTGAGACATATCAGCCTGGATGTCCAGTAGAAATCTTAAACTAAATATTTTTGAAGCAGACCTCTTGTCTTTCCACCTAAACCCTACCTTTCTCCTACTTCTTCTATTATGGTAGGGGTGATACTACTCTCCCAGTTCCTCAGACTACACAATTTAGGAGTTATCTTTGACTCCACATTATCTTTCACTACATACTCCTATCCCCATACTCAAGCTGTTGCCAAGGTCTACTCTATTTATCTTTGCATCATCTCTCAAATCATTGCCTTGTCTGCCCTGATATTTCCACCACTCTACTACAAACCCCCATACATTCACATGTGGACTATACTAATAGCCTGCTCACGTATCTGCTTTCCTCAGTTACCTCCCCACTGCAATCTATCTTACATTTAGCTACCAAAGTTATATGCACTCTGGCTACATTACCTCCCTAATTAATAAACTATAGTGAATCCCTATTACCTTCATGATCAAATCAAAATGCTCTGTTTGATATTTAAAGCTGCTTATGACCTAGCACCATCCTACTTTTTAAGTTTTCTTATGTCTTATCCCTCACCAAACATTCTTCAATCCAGTCTCAATAGCCTCCTGGAAGTTTTAAAAATAAGAAACTCCATTTCTCAGCTCCAATTATTTTCTCTCATTGTCTGTAGTGCTTGGAATGCTCTCTTTCCTTAACTCTGCTTACTGACTTATTTGGCTTCCTTTAAGTCTCTACTAAAAGACCATTTTTTAAAGTAAATCTTTCCCAACTTCTCTTAATTCTACTGTTTTCCTGCATTAATTATTTCCTGTTCAGGTGGTTTAGAGCTGATTTGTATGTATTTGTTTGCTGTTGCATCCCCATTAAATTGCTAACATTTTGAGGGCAGAGACTATACATTTGACTCATTTTGTAACCCCAGAACTTTGCACAGTTCCTGACACATAGAAAGAGCTCAATAGATGTTTACTGATTGCAATTAAGTGGCATAATAGAACACTAGGCTTAGAGTCAGGAATATATGAGTTTAATTCTGCCAGAGACACTAATTTTGTGACATTGACCAAGTCATTTAACACCTCTTATCTTCAGCTTCCATCTTCAAAATGGTGACAGTAACACCTGTCTTAAGGTTGTTGTTAGGATCACCTGAGCTAGCAGATGAAAAGCATTTTGCCAACCTTGAAATGCTGTAAAATAATAATTGTATTAATAATGTTAGTGATGATTTGTATAGAAGAAGGATTAGAAAGGGAAAATAGTAACAGTACCACCATCACTAATGCTAACACCATCAGTGGTTTCTCTAAAAGCTTTTAAAGCTAGCAGAAGAAATAAGAATAAAATGAGCTATATGGCATTCCCATTATTATCTTCTCTGCTTCCTGAAATATACCAAAGCTGCTTTTCGGGAATCAAAAGGCTATGACCTTACTTTGCAATACTTTATTCAATTAAAAAATTTATTTTTGTATCAATCCACAGAACACTAAAAGGAATAATAACAGGATAGAGACTTGTCTTAGTATCATTTCTATTTGAAGCCTCCTGAAAAAGATGAAAATAAGAAAATCATAATAATGCCATCTCTCAGATTAAGCTACATAATTCTCCTAAATATATTTCCATTTCCTTTGCTCTTTATAAACATAAGTTGAAAAAAGTTCTTTTTATGAGTCCTTTATCTCTCATTGGTAAACCTTTAAAATATTTTGAAAACTATATTTTAATGCAATTATTTTCCTTTTATAATTATATATACTTTGTTACATGATTTTAAAAATACCTCATTTTAATTAGGGCAATCCACTAGATTGCAAATGGTGTTGTTCATGACACAAAAGAGTTTATGCAGTTCTAATATAGACCCTTAATGAATGGGTAAATATGATTATATTAAATCAAATTAATTAATGTGCTTCTCATTGTTTCTGAATTTGTCACCACTGCTATGGCTCAGAAGTTCTATAGTATCACCAAAGCCTATCCAAAAAGAGTTATTCGGTTGTCTAATGCATGCGAAAATATGATGCCATTCATATGAGTAGTACATCAAGTGGAATCCCTGAATCTTTAGAGAGAAATTGAGATGTAGGAAAACACATATGAGAGATGCTATGCACAATATTTTAAGCATTCCACCCACATCTACAGTCCACCCACAGATCTAGAGACAAGCTCTTAGAACAACATTACTGGGTTGTTGCAAAGCAGGTTATTGTGAGGCTGGATATCATAAGTTGATTGAGAAACAAAATTCATAAAAAGGCACAAAAACACCCACACTGTGATATGATTTTTGGTATATTTCCCCCCACAAAGTATCACATTTCTATTTCTTCTTGTCTCTGTTTTGATCTCTATTTTTATCTTTCTGCCTGTCTGTTTCTCTACCTGACTTTCTTTCTTTGTCTCATCTATGTCTCCATCTTTGTCTCTCCATCTCATTTCTTTCTCTAACTTTTTATTTCTATCTCTTTGTATCTTTCTGTTCTCTCTCTCTTTCTCCTTGCCTTAAATAAAATGTGCAGGTTTTGCAAAGTTATTTATAAGAAATATTTGAGAGATTGAAGAGTTCTTAAATTGATTATGATATCAATATCTTACAAAACAAAGCTCAGCCAGTTAAAGTTGGAGAATGATGAATTGATGACCATTTTTTCCCCAGATACTTTTTCTTCCAGGGTTTGACTATTTGATGGAATGGTTCCTGATTCTGTGAGGCTCTTTTAGATATTAAATCCATCTCAATGATATTCATAGCCATTTATTATGAATGATTCTGATTTTTGAGACATTACTCACTGGAAATCAACTAGGTATTAGATACTTAAGACATGATTCCTAATTACATAGATTTTAGAGTAGCTATAAACATTGACAGCTGTGGGTACACTAAATATTAGAATTTTATGCAAGGAATAAAAAGTGGACAGTATCCTGAAGGACTGAATCATTAATGACTTTGGAACTCTCATTATAAATAAAACTCATAAAATAAAAAGAAACTCATAAATAGACTCATAAATAAAAACTCAAAAAAGACAAAAAAAGATATTTGCAGTTAAGTAGAAGGATAGCTCATGGATTCTCCATAGAGAGGTATGGAAAGTACTCAGAATTGGTTTTGTTGTTCACTGAAAGTTGGAGAAATTTTACAAAGAATTTTATAAGATCTTCAAAATTAAAATAAGTATAAGTTGATGTTTAATTCAAATAGTAAGGCTGCTATACAAAGTATATTGAAATATATTTTGGAAAACAGAATTCAGAGTAAGAAACAGAATTCAAATATTTTTAGACTGTTAATAATTCAATTAGTCAATAAACTCTTTTTGACCACCTACTATGGGCCAGGCATTGTACTAAGTCCTGAACTACACAGAAGTTCTACACTTATTCTTCAGAAATAGTCTTTTAGAGAAAAGAATTGAGGGCACTGGGCATGATAAGCACAAAATGATATTACAGGAAAAATTAAATCAATTATATATTGACAAATAGTAGTCATAAATAACAGAAGTATTTTTCCCTCCTGAATCAGCATCCTATATTCCATCACAATAACAACTTATGAGAGTAAAAATCAAATTTCATGCAAAATGAAGTAAATTTAAATGAAATTTATAATAAAAGATATGATGGGTTATTTATTCTACTCTAAACTGACCTATTTTGATGAATTCTTGATATAAAAATTGAATAAATGGATGAAAGAAAGCATGTGGAAATAGATTAAAACCAGTATACACAAAAAATTTGACAAATATAACTCAGTCACTATCTTGTGAAAGTAAAAGACCCTAGGAATTTTTTAAGCCATCAGAAATCTTGATCTTCCTACAGTAGAGTCATATGACAGTCAAGAGCCAAAGCCAGGTCATATGCACCAAAGGCCTATTTGTAAAATCTTATAGAACAAAATGATCAAATATATGAACAGAGTCTTCTCACATTATTAATAATGAAGAAGTGGTCCTTAAGATGTCATTAGAGAAATGTATGTCCAAGAAGAAAAAAACATCCATCTATATCACTTGGTTTTGTTGCATTGATGAAAGGCATTCAGGATTGTCAACATGATCAATGGATAAAGTTATAACACATACACATATGTATATATTGTGTATATGTATATATACACATGGGTGCATATACATACATACAGAGACACACACATATGTGTATGTGTGTTTTCCTTGAGTAAGCAGCAAAAATCTAAACTGAAGTTCATCTGTTATTGACAAATTCAATTATAGTGGGAGAAGGGCATGCTCAGACCTGGGAGAAGAGGGAGAAACCTAGGAAACTTAAAAACAACAAGTTGAAAAATACCATTACATAGTTTAGTTACCCAGTTCAATCATGTGTATACTTAAGAGGACTTCAAGTTATGTCCATAAGCTCTGTATTCCTGTGCCCTGGAGCAAAGCCCTAATCACCCTCCCGAGATTGATTTCCCAGAAGATCAATAACATCATGATGTTGGGGTCAGAGTACAGTGTGTTCAGCTGTGGCTGATCAGTCCAGTGTGTGTTCAGAAGGCTCTACCAAAGATAGGGCACATATACTCCATTACAACATTTGGGAGATGCCTCTGGATTTGCACAGTTCAAGTTTCCTTTGTGCCACTGGGATTCTGCTTTGCTCATGGAGTCTAGCACATGGAGTACACTGCCCTGAGGGTGGCCCTGTGCCCAGCATCTCTTATCACACAATTTGTATTAAAATTCATCAGAGAAAATGAGAGTATCCTTATCCTGCTTCTTCTGACCACTATGTGAGAACTTGCTTTTTGAGAGTTCTCTGTAAAATAATCTTTTCAATAATCATGCATTTGGCATTTGGGCTACATGGTCAGGCTGTCTAAGATGTGTTCTTTGCAGTGGAGTTCGAATGCTTGGCAGTTCAATTCAAGAGAGGACTTCAGTGTCCAGTATCTTATCTTCTGAGAGAATCATCTAAAGACTATCCAAGCAGAAGCTGTTCAGTTTTCTGGTAGGATGCTGACAGATTGCCTAGATTTCACAGGATAGAACAATGCAGTCAGGAGCTTCCCAAATGCTGAGCTAGCTCTGGTGATGTGTGTATCACTCTCATCATCTGTGTGGATGTCCCTTTAAAGTACAGAAATTTGGTTGTCCAGGGAAGTTCATCAAATATGGGAACAGCCAAATGCAAAAAAGAGTCTCCCACATATTGATCAACACATAGGAGTAAATTTTGATGAATATGATGAATACGGTGGGTTGGGATCTTGGTACTATTGTATCAAATATTTGCACTGATAAGACCTTGAATATATTGTGTTACTAAAATGTTGGAGTACATTCTAATGACTTTGATCAACTGTTAATCATCAACATAGAATAACTGATTCTGTGGGTGTGGGGTGAGGTGATAAATAATTAAAGCCAAGGTTATAGCTAGACACGATAAACTACAAACTGGTGTTGAGTTCCATTTAGTCAGATCATGTATAGTTCAGATTACTGCATGCTGTTTATATATTATTTGAGAGTCCTAGCATGCCTCAATTTTCTTATCTTTTTTTTTGTAATCCTGTGACTCTTGTGGACTTGGCTCAAAGAATCAAAATTTCATTATTATTATTATTATTACTAGCAGTAGTAGCAGCAGCAGCAGCAGAGGCGGCAGCATCAGCAGTAATAGTAGTAGTAGTAGTAGTAATAGTAGTAGTAGTAGTCATATTCCTATCTGAATACTGAATCTCCTCAAATGCACAAGAGTTTGTTCCTATGGATTTGAGGCAATATATGGGTAAATATTATGAAAACTATCAACTACCATACAAATCAGAAGTATTATGAATGATGATGAGTTTTCTTTGGTAATCCACAGATATTATGATGCATTTCCTCTATATTGTTTATGCCAACCAAACAAATACAATTTGTGAGCTGTTCAGTCTGTCACTCTAATAGGAATTCTAATTTTGTGTAATATTGTGACAAAGAATGAGCTTAATTCAATCTCTTGTTACATGAGTGTCACAATTTGTTCACTCTTTAGATTCTCATGCCTTTTATCTCAGGTGTATATTGTATGCCAAGAAATTGCTCAGAATTTGGAATATGTTATCCTGAAAAGTACTTGTCCCAGGTAAAAGATGTCACGGAAGTCCATGAGAAGATATTTTAAAAATTTCAAAGTTGAAAATCAACAACAATGAATTCTACCACCACTACCCTCTCTTCCGCTCACTGAATTGCTTGCATTATTGCTAGAGTTATTTGCCAGGGTTGTTTTTATGGCTCAGGTAAGCTGAAGAGATGGCAGAAGGGCAACATATGTGTCTGTGTTATTGCATAGCCAAATGGCTAAGTATTGAATCAACTATGATTGGCTTGCTTAAGGGACCTCATTTCTCTCCAATTTTGATGACAGTATCTTGGGTCAAGTGGGGCTTCTGCATGGAAATGTACTATGAGAAATTAAAAGTGAGGAGGAAAAAGAACAAGAGACATATAGACAGAGAGAATCACATATACTTTTTGAGAGCTGGATGGAATTTTAGCTATAATCAAGTTCAATCCACTCATATCCCATCTTACCAATTGAATATTCAGTAAAGATAAGTGATATATCCATGATAACATTAGTAAAAACCAAAAATAGTAGATCACAGATTTGACCTGAGGAAAGAGAAGGAAAGAGAAAGGGAAGAAAAAGAGGATGGGAAAAGAAGAAAAGGGAAAAGGGGAAGGGAAGGTAATGGGAAGGACAGAGGAGGAAAGCAAAGTAAGGAAAGGGAAGGAGAAGGAAATGGGATGGACAGGAAGGGAAAAAGAGGGAGGGAGGCAAGAAAAGAAATGGAAAAGAGAAATCAGAAATGAAATCTGAGTTATGTTGTGTTTGCTTGTTTGGTTGTTTATATAAGAATATAGGATTCTGGAGCCTGACAACTGAATCACATAGTATCCACAAAACAATCATCATATAAAAATTTGCTGTGAATACTTGGTTCAAAACACAGAGTAGATGTTCTATGTGAATCTTCAAATTCAAAGAGGAACTCAGCCAGACCTGAGGAGTATCTTGTGTATTCCTACCTCAATCATGAGCAATTTTAGCTGGAAGTCAAATCTCCCTCAAATTTAACAGAAGGCTTCTTGGCTAGAATTCTATGTCTGCGGCCCAAAAGAAAACTTGGATAACAAGTTTTGCTTTTTAAATGAGTTATTTTAGACACTGTCATCCAAATCCTCATACTCTGAATCCATTAATGAAAAATAAACAAGCAAACAACCTGGAGGTATAACATAAAATAATGCATAGAGATCTGGCCTTAGAGAGAGAATAAGCTGGCTTCAAGTACTGTTTATGATACACACTAGCTATGAGAATATCAGCAAGTCATACATGCTTCCATTTCTTGGAAAATTTCTCAGACTACAAGATGGAGAATTGTAATTGGCATTATCTGGTAGATCTTGCTCCCTTAAAGGAGTTTATAACAATGAAAGTATCATGGGACTAAACTTTTCCTATGTTCTTCATGCCATCTATCTTTTTTATAAATGTATGGAATGACTAGAAGTTTTCTGGTAAATGTCTAAAAATAGGATCTGGGAGAAAATGTGTGCATGTGACACTTTTAAATTTAATCTGGATCATTAGCATTTTCTTCATCATTTTCTTAAATCTAGAGAATCAAGAAAACAGTAAATATAGCCTTGATTTTCAGCATTTGTTTGTTTCTAAGGGGTGAATGTTCACACAGAAAATTTAACAATGAGCTCTTGAAATCTTGTATGAGGCCCTTGAAAATCCAAGTCATCTAGAAAAGGAAAATGGTAAATATTGGAAGGTATGTGGAAAAAATAATTGGTACACTAATTTCCTGTCAGTGGAGCTGTGAACTGTTCCAATCATTCTGGAGAACAATTTGGAACTATGGTCAAAGGACAATAAAACTGTGCATATCCTTTGATCTCACAATACCACTATTAGGTCTGTATTACAAAAAGATAAAAAAAAAATAGAGAAGTATTTATGTGTTAAAAAAAATATAGCAGTTCTTTTTGCTATGGCAAAAAATTGGAAATTGAGGGGATGCCGCTCAGCTAGGGAATCTCCAAACAGGCTGTGATATATGATTGTAATGAGATATATTGTGCTAAAAAAAAAAAAAATGAGCACGCTGATTTCAGAAAAAAATAAGCAAAGACTTGCTTGAATTGATGCAAAGTGAAGTGAGAAGAACTAGGACAACATTATGCATACTAACATCAATCCTTCTCTGCACACATTCTAGAATCCAAAGAAGCTGCAGGATCATAGAGACATTGTTATTGATAAATTTGACTGTCTTCATTTATACACTTTCCTTCATATCCTAAGTTTTCATGGACTAATAAATCACCCCAAACAGGATAAAATATTTATTGTTGCTGAACCAAATATTCAGATTGTGTGAATGCAAATTGTAGCTCCAACAATTCTTTTTCCACCTTATAACTACTTTATGATAACATCCTGAAGAGTCTCAAATAAAATAATTATCAGTTCATAAACAATGCCCAAGTACTTTTCATGTTTTAGAGTAAAGACTCTTGATGTTAGCTCCTGGGAAAAATACGAAATACAAAAATCTGTGCTGGAGTAGTAGATACCCTACATTAGAGCCAATATATGCCTATGTTAAATCTATCTACCTACCTATCTATCTATCTATCTATCTATCTATCTATCTATCTATCTATCTATCTATCTATCTATCTATCTATCTATCTACCTGTCTGTCTGTCTGTCTGTCTGTCTGTCTGTCTGTCTGTCTGTCTTTCTATCTATATACTTATACTATATAGCTGCTATGGATCAAGATGGATTTCTTAGAAGAATCATCACTTAAGCTGAACTTTCTTGGAAACTGGGAATTCTAAGAAGATGAATTGAGGAGAGACAGCATTTCAGGTATAGGGCATATTCAAATTAAAAGGAAGTCATCAGCAAAGGAGACATATAGAATGGTGTTTTGTTTGAGATACTTTTTTTCTTTGAACATGGTCTTCAAAAGGATAAAAGTGCTCTATGAGAAAGGATATCCATCTAATCCCAGAAGAAGTGGGGATCATACATTGGTAATATTAATCATTTCTGCTCAAGGGTTACATGAGACTTAGACTGGCAGATGCTTAGGTTCAAGAAATGCTGCCTGTGGGCCCAATGGAAGCCTATGATTGAAGGTGATAGGCTTCTTGGGGTGAAAGTAACAAATGGCCTTGAATATTAATTTGGTACTATAAAAATATAAATTCTTCAAAACAAAAACAATAATAATATTTAAGAGTCAGTAGATGGAGAGTATCAGTTGTCAATTTTTTTTCTTAATTTACAACCTATTAGTACATCAGAAGTTATTCGACTGAGGTCCAGATAGTTTAAAATAAGTTTATAAATATATTTTAATATTATTGGTTTCTTTTGCAGTTCTGCGTATTTTATTTTTTGCATTTAAAAAACATTAATCCCAGGAGAGGTCCATAGTTTTTTTTCAGACTGTCAAATGCATTCATCATGCATATGTACATACACACATTAAAAATCATCAGTTTTTCTTTCTTTTTAGGCTAACCATAAAAGAGAGAAGAAAGGAAAGAAATTGCCTAATTATATACCATTCTGCAACAGAATATTTCTAAATTTTTTACTTTGATTCATTGACATGGAAATGGTCTTGGGAACAATGAAATCAAGGCTTTTCTGATAATGTAACAAACTACACATTGTGGAAGATAAACGAAAGCAGACATGTTTCACAGTCAAGGAGTTTGACGGATTATTGTCTAAGAAGTATGGTTCCAAATTCACCAGCTAAAGTGAAGGTGGAGGTGGGCTGGGCATCATGGAAGGGAATGGGAGGTAGTTTGTCAAAACAAATGAAAAAAATTAATAACATTTTCTCAACAGCACAAGATGGTTTCACTCCAATATCTGTTGGGTTTAAAAATAAAAGATCCAGACAAGGAAGGTGTTTAAGAATTTTGATAGTACATTGGATACTTCCAACAATGTGTCTCATTATAGTACATAATAATAGAGTTGCTGTGATATAGAGGAAAGAGCCCTAGATGATACAGAACCAGAAGAGGTAGGTTTGATTTGTGTCTATGCTGACAAAAAGCTATGGAATAGCTTTAGATATCTTAACATTGGGTCTGTAAAGAGAGAACATGCAGACTGGACTGCTCATTGGCCATTGCTTCCTCTTTTCACATGGTTGGTCTATTGTCTTTTTCAGCTACACATTTCCTCAGTTTCTTTCTGTGTTTAGTTGTCACTTGCATCTCTTGATCAGCCATAGGTATGAAGTGGGGAGTGTATTGCCAAGGCAACATTCACAACACTGATGGCTATGAATATGCCAGCATACTTTTGAAACACAAAATATAAAAGACTATATAGAAGGCAGAAGAAAAACATTTATTTAGACACCAGAAAATCAAATCCCAGTATCAGAAAGCAAAATCCGTCATGATGACGAAGACATTAATAAACATGATCACCACAGGGAGCAAAGCCATTCCAAAGCCTCTCTCCCTCTGCCATGGCCTCCTCACAAGCAAACAAATACTCAGAAGCCTGAGACTTGCTGCTCCTGTCTGCCTACATCCTCTCTCCTCTATCCTGACCATGTTCATTTCCTCCTGGTTCTGCTCCACCCTTCCTGTTCAACCTGCTCAGCAAACTCCTCCCATGACATGTTTCTTAGGCCTCCAGGTGATTCAAGCAGGTCATATGGGCCTATTAATGAACGAGAAAAATCTTTCCATTTAAATTTCTATTATAGGGAGTGACCCATGAGGTCACCTTTTCCAAAGACCTCATTTTACATTTTAGCAAATTGAGGCACAGGAAAGTTAAACAATTTCCCCAAGGTCACAGAGAGAGCTAGTAGCAGAATTGAAATTGGAACTCAAGTCCTGTGCCTCCAAAATGAACATTCTTTCTGCTACATTCTGCTCTGCTCCAGCTGCCTTGCCAGGTATCTTTCAAAGCACCTTGTTGGTGACTCACACCATGGTTCTTTAGGGATCATGGTTTGAATGATTTATAGGCATACAGTGTCAACAGAAAAATAGGAAAAAAACCTCAGCTTGCAAAAACAAAAAACAGATGCAAACAAATAAAAAAGTGTTTTTGTCCTGAACATGTGTGATTTACATCCTTTTAAAAGCAATACAGTTAACATTATTTCACAGAGTGAACAAACTCTCTTTTTGCCAAAATAACATACTGATCTTTATTTACAAAAAATAAAAAGATAAGTAAACCAATCCATAGAGATATAGATAAGTGAAGGGAGATAAGCTACTTGAAGAATTATCTGTTTTTCTCATTTTATATATGTGGAAATGACATTTGAGATGCTATCTCTAAGGATGCTAGTCCCATATGACTATACAGAAATTAGATGCCACTTCTCCAGCTTTACTCCTTAAATCTAAGATAATCATGCCACAATGTGGCCTGCATTGAGGAAAAATGGGGAAGGAAAATATAACTTTTTCTATATCAGGGACCAACTTTATGAAATTATCGCTTGATGATAAATGTTATAAACACTCCCTCAAGAAAATATTTTCATTTTCATTGAGATGACTTCCTTTTGTGCATTCCACAATTCCATCAAGACGGACATCTTACTGGTCTCCACAAATTTTACTCTATTTCCCATTGCCATGCCTTTTCACAGAGTATTCTCAGGTACAGAAACACACTGCCTACTACCTCTGTTTCTTAGACTCTCTAGCTTCCTTCAGAATCCATCTGAAGTGTCATCTTCTGCATCAAGCCTTTCAAGATTTCAGCAGCTCCTCCTCAAATGTCCTTCCTTCCCAAAGTTTATCTGAGATGGTTGGCTCGTTGTTGCCTTTCCTTCTCTAAGAGGACCAAAATAACATCACCATGATAAAGAGAAGTTTCAATGTGTACAACTGTGGCGGATTAGACCATTATGAACTCAGAATGCTCTACCACAGATTGGGCACAGATAGTTCACATGAACATTTGGGGTGCTTACTCCAAATTTGCACATCCGACCTTTATCCAGCTCCAACTTCAGTATGCTGGCCTTCATTTGCCAGTCTTGTTCACTCAGGGCTGCTATTGAATGTGATACCTGTTGAGTTCTACTGGATTTTGTGTTGTCTATAGTGCACATGTTCCATGTGTCAATGATGAATGGAATCATCTTTGCAAAGGTTTTTGTACATTTTGTACATTTTTTGTGTTTTGACCTCGGAGTGGTCTGCCACGGTAACCAGGCCAAGTTTGGGTAATCAAAGAAAGGAAAGAAAAGGGTACCTTTTCTAGCTCCCTTCCTCACACCAGGAGGTGAATAATGCTATCCTTAAAAGGCTGCTCAGACACCTATATCGTTGCTGAGTACTCCTGCTGCTTCCAGTGAGAAATGACCCTATGGCCTGGGTTACCTCTGTGCAGGATTGTCACTATATCTCCCAGTGTATCCACACCTCCTGCTTCCTTACTTGCCTGTCATTACAGGATTTTGAGGAATAATAATAAAATGGTATGGGTGGTATCTTTTGATTCATGTGTAAATTGGATGTGAGAGAGGCAGAGTTGGAAGAAGTCATCAGTCTCACTCTCTCTTCCAGAGTCATTATAGCCAGTTGCAGGACAGAGTCAAGATGCTTGGTAATGGCTTAGGATGCAGTGGATGACTTTGGTGTCTTCTGTGTCTAACCAAGGTCTAAGCACTCCACATCACCTGCTTCAGCTGCTTTCATGGCTTTGGGAAAAAAAAAAAATTCTCGTCAGCCCATTCCACCAAGGGAAGTCTTCACATGCTTGGGGGAGATACTCCCCATCTCATCAATGGGTTTGAGACAACTTAGTTACCTTCAGACTGGTTTGGCCCACATGCTAAAATGGTTTAGTGGGATGTGGCCACTTCACATGCTGCAACTTCTTGGAAACACAGGTGAGAGTTGGGTGGAACAAGTGGACACCAAAGGTAGAACAACCTCTGAAAAAGGCTCAGCAGCCATCACACCAAAGGTATTGATCCTCCTGTAAACCAGTCTACACCGCACTGAAGCAAACAGCGTTAAATGACTCACCCAAGGTCACACAGCTAGTAAGTGTCTGAGGAAGATGAGTATTCCTGACTCCGGGGCCAGCATTCTATCCACTGTATCACTTACCTGCCCCATTTACCTAAGAATATCAATGCAGATGGACAGTGAACTAAAAGTGATGTTGAAGTAGAGAAGGAGAGTGAGCTGGATGACTTTTAGAAAATTGTGGAGCATTTCAACAAACCTAGGATTCCATAGCACCAAAGACCCTTCTTTTAAAAATATTTTAACTGTATTACCATATGGCTATGGAACACCAAACATCACTGCTTCCTTTAGAGTATGGACTCTTTTGCTTTGGTCTTTATAGCTCCATTGCCTAGAAAGATCAACAGATAACAAGGTCAGTAATCAGTGTATGTATTCGTACATAGATAGGATCATGTGTGTATGTATGTACATATACTATATATGTGTATACATATACACACATACATATACATGCACATATCCACATGTATACATACATTCATGTTTATGCACATGAATTTAATTAAGGCTATGAATGTATATATGCACAACATATACACACATATATTCAAATCTGTATATATAATTGAGTTAAGAATAAAGTATTTCAATTTGCTTTCAAACTTTCAATTGACCATTTTCACCCCAAATCCCTCTTAAATAGATCTAAAATATTGCACTTATCAATACCTCAGATCATCTATTTTTTTTTCCCATGGGTAACCAACTTTCTCCTTTTCACATGAACTCAGTCAAAATTTGCAGTTTACAGGAGAGATTTCTCCATCTCAAAAGATCTTTTCTACTTGTGCCATTCACCAGCAAGTATACCATAGTTAGTATGTCAATGTAGATAGTGTTGGCAATGTGACTACTTTGTCATGCCTGAGAATTGCTCAGAATGCCATGAGTGTGAATACCAAGGTCATGACAATTGAGCTTCAAAGAACTAGATGGGAAAAAATGTCAAGAGCAGAACAAAATCCACACTTTTCCCTTTTGATAACTTTATGGAAGGAGAAAAAGAGGAAGAAGGAAGAGCAGGAGGAGAACAGAAGGAAGGAAGGAAGGAAGGAAGAAAGAAAGAAAGAGAAAGAGAGACAGGAAGAGAGAGAGGGAGGGAGAAAGAAAAGAAGGAAGAGAAGGAAGAAGGAAGTAGGATAAGAAAGAAGAAAGTCCCTAATTTGATTCCGTGTACTTGTGAAATTTAGTTATGACTCAGAGTATATCTGATTTATTTGTGGAGGAAACTTCTTGCCCCATAATCCTGTGTAAAGAAAAGTAAGAGATGGTTGTGCTTGTTTTGGTTTGTTTTTTTGTTTGTTTGTTTCCAGAGGAATAAACATTTTTCTACTTTAATTTGAACAGGAACCATGTGAACAGAAATATTCGCTGGCAGGTTGACATATAAATCTGAAGCTCAAAAGTAGATAGTTATTATTAAATGTGTAGCAAAATTCATTCCTTTCGCTGAAACTGGAACAAGATTTTTGGAAAATTTGCTATGATTTCTAGATGTTTTATAATCCTTTCAAGTTATATTTAATAAGTCGTTTGGAATAGAGGAAGAGAGAAATAGAATTTCCAGTTAATAATATTTGTACAGTGGTTTTCAAAACATGCTCATGATTTCTATTTCTGTTTACGCTGGTAAAGTTTTTAAATCATTAGAAAATTTATATAATATAGATATTTATAACTATTTTCTTCTATTAGTCTGTATGCAAACATTAAATCACATAAACATCTAATAATAAAAGGAATCTTCTGAGTTATTTTATTTCTCCTTAGTCATTTTACCGACCTAATTAGTTCCACCCCAACGATGAGACATTTATTGAGTATTTACTACATGCATGGCATAAGGAGGGAGGCAGAGCAATTCTCATTCTCTACCTTATAACATATCACACCTGTTTTATCATAATTCAAAGGAGTCTAGAGTGCAATGAAGTTTAGACATCATCTAGTCCAGGGCTGGGAAGCCTGAAGCCTTGAGGCCACATGTGACACTCTAGTGTGGGTTCTCAAGTGAGGGCCTTTGACTGAATCCAAACTTCATGGAACAAATCCTATTAATAAAAGGATCTGTTCTGTAAAACTTGAACTCAATCAAAAGGCCCCATCTAAGGACCTACAATATCACATGTGGCTTGGAGGTGGCAGGTTCCCCAACTCTGATTCCAGTCCAACCACTCAAATTAAATTCAATAAACATTTATTAAAATTTGTTTAGGGGGTGGAGTCAAGACCGTGGAGTAAAAGCAGGAATTTCCTTGAGCTCTCCCCCAAAGCCCTCTAAATAGCTGTAAGAAAATGACGCTAAACAAATTCTAGAGCTATGGAACTCCAAAAATGGTGGAGTGAAACAAATCTTTAGCCTAAGACAACTTGGAAAGTTGACAGAAAGGGGATATCACACCAGACAGGGAGTGGAGTGGAGTGAAGTGTAGTCTGATGTGGGCTGCAGCAGCACAAATGGGTCAGAGCAGGCCTCAGGGGAGTGAATCATTGGCAGCTGTGGAAGTTTCCAGACTTTACAACCCGCAAAAGCCACAAAGGTCAGTGGGAAAACTCTGTTGGGCCTGGGTGAAAGAGGAGCACAAAGTCTGGCTAGGTCTAACCCCAGCCCCGGGGTATTTGGGGTGGTGGTGGTGGAAGCTGGTGTTGGCAGCAGCAGCAGCTGGTGGTGGCAGCAGAAGCTGGTGGTGGCAGCAGCAACAGTGGCGCAACCTGCTTCCAGAGTTCTGGGCCTACAGAAAGTGGAGGATTGAGTGGCTGATACAAAATCCATGACGCCTGGGACAGAACACCTACCCCCACTACCACCTCTATTAGAAGCAGAGTTTACCTTGACAAAGAATTAGAAAGTCAAATGTTTGGCTAGGAATATGAGTAAACATTGTAAAAGAATGTAGACTACAAAATCTTACTTTGGTGATAAAGAAGATCAAAACATACAACCAGAAGAAGACAACAAAGTCAAAGCTTCTACATACAAAGCCTCCAAGATGAATATGAATTGGTTGAAGGCCATGGAGGAGCTCAAAAGGGATTTTGAAAATCAAGTAAGAGAAAATAAAGAAAAAATTGGGAAGATGAATTAGAGTGATACAAAACAAACATGAAAATGAAGTCAACAGCTTTCTAATGAAGACCCCACAAAAATACTGAAGAAAGTAACACCTTAAAAATAAACTAATCCAAATGGCAAAAGAAATCCAAAAAATCAATGAGGAAAAGAATTCCTTGCAAAGCATAATTAGTCAAATGGAAAAGGAACTACAAAAGCTCACTGAAGATAAAAATCCCTTAAAAATTCAATTGGAGCAAATAGAAGCTAATGACTCTATGAGAATGCAAGACATCATAAAATAGAAAGAAAAAAATGAAAAAAAATGTAGAAGAGAATGTGAAATATCTAATTGGAAAAAAAATAGATCCAGGAGAAAGAATTTTAAAATCGTTGGTCTACCTGAAAGTCATGATCCAAAATTTCAAGAAATTGTCAAAGGAATGCTCTGGTATTCTAGAATCAGAACGTAAAATAGAAATTTAAAGAATTTACCTATCACTTCTGGAAAGATATCCTAGAAAAAAACTCCTAGGAATATTGTAGCCAAATTCCAGAATTCCCAGGTCAAGGAAAAAGTATTGCAAGCAGTCAGAAAAAAACAATTTGACTATTGTGAAAATGCAATCAGGATAACACAAGATCTATCAGCTTCTACATTTAACCATCCAATCTTGCTACCTATCAGTCCATATCTCTCCTCCCCTTTGTGACTCAAAACAGCATTAATTTCCACTAAACACTTCTTCACTATGTTAAGTTCCAGATGGAATATAGTTGCTGTGACTTCCTAGCCTCCAGGACAAAGTGTCCTCTAATACCTGACAAATGACTTTTTGGGTTTATTCATAGAAGACAGTCTGTGGGACTGCATTCCTCATGTTACTAATTAATAGTTGTCTCTACATGTTGTTAGTAGCTCCCTTTTGAAGAAGATCAATGCCATCATGGAGAGCAGGAGATGGATCTAATTGAGGTAGAGTTGTGCAAAGACTTTAGCATCATTCTTCAAGTCATTTGAAGCCCAGTGACAAGACCAAAGTTGAAATGAATGGCAATGGTCTGGGATGCATTAAATGACCTTGAGATCTTCAATATTGAACTGACTTTAATCCCTCCACAGTACCTGCTTCAGCCACCATTATAATGGTTGGAACAAATTATTCTTATGTATCCATTCAGCCAGGAGAAGTCTGCATATGGTTGGTGGTCTGAGACATCCCCCTAACTCAGTAACAGGTTTGAGGCCTGTCAGTTACCCTCGTTATGGTTTAACCTGTCCGCTATGATGTTTTTGCCAAGGTTTGGCCATTGCACATGCTACAGCTTCTTAGACAAACAGGTAAGAATTGAGTGAAGGTAGACAAAAATAATGTGTCTTCTGTTAAATATATAGACCTCTGTTAAAAAATTATGAATCATTCCTCTGGCCTTTAAAAATAAGGATACAGGTTGGTACATTCCATCTCAATATTCATTCACTAAAGTTCAAGAAAGAATAAATACAATGAGACATTGAAAGAGAAGAATTACATATACATAAACATGAATCAATGAAGTGGAGAGATCAGCTCCTGCGGTGACTTCTCTCCCCACCTAGTAACTTACAACAACTTTTACCTAACCGATGTTGAAGAGATCCGCTCTCTCTGTGGGAGATTTTTGCACTGACTCTACTTTCTTACTTATAATATTACAAGAAGATGAGAAACAGCTACAGAATTTTTGCATTTTTTTGTATTGACTATGGGGCTCCTCCATTCTACTTTTTTATGCACTTCTAGAACCAAGATCACTCCCCTCCCCCAACCTGGATTGGCATCAGGAAGTACCTGATGCTCATTCTCTTGGCACTGCCCCCCCCTTTGGTCAATCCTGTTGTACAAGCAACAATGAAACATTTTATGGTAAATGGCTCAAAATAAATCTGATTTATGTTAAATTTCATCTTGCTGAAGTACAAAGAGATTAAGAGAAAATATAATATTTCAGTGAATATTCTGGGGCATTTCATCTTGTCTTTTTTCCCCAAAAGTTCAGTTTAAAATAAATGGTGAAGAGAAGTAACAGATACCTGAAAAGTGTGAGCAGAAGTGACATTCTCAGAACTGTCACGGCCTAGATTTCTTTTTCAGGAGGGCAGAAAGTCTGACCCCATTAGGACAATGGTAAAATGTCTGACATTTCAAAAAATTACAGATGTCACTGAGATAGAAAGACATTAGATCACGGAATTGAAATATCAGGACAAGCTACTCCTGAAGACTGCTCCAGGGCATTGGGCTCAGGCTTTTTGTGAGATATTTTTTTTAAATTTGGTCCAGACTTGTGGTTTCATTTGTGTGGACAATAACTACCATGGAATCTTTCTTTGCCATGGTACTCACATCTTCTGAGTAGCTAGGATCATCAAATGATAGATATAGAGCTAAAAGAAACTAGAAGTCCTTTATTTTTCCACTCAGTTTTACAGATTTGGAAGCTGAGGCCCAGAAGCTGTGACAAGTCCAGTATCATAGACTGTCAAGATTTGAAGCTAGGTCTCTATGCATATTTCGCTCTACTCCCATCACTTTCAATGTTCACATAGTCACTGAGAAATGCCCTCACCAATCTGCCCTATCACTCTTCATTCATTCATTCATTCATTCATTCATTCATTCATTCATTCCATAAACATCTATTAAGCACTTAATATATGCCAGGCACTGTGCTCCGTGTTGGGTATGTCCTCAAGGACCTTTTATCAATACTGCAATTGCTACTATATTATTCCCCTTATGACTTCACTCAATATTCCTCTTTTCTTCCACACCAAAATACTCCTTTCTGATCACCATTCCTATATTTGTATTAACCTTCTAGTACTGGAGTAGCAATTCCTTGTGGGAATGAACCATTTCCATTCCAATTTTGTATCTCCAGTACTTAGTATTTTGTTTGGCATATAGTCAATATTTTAAAATACTGGTTTTTTTGCTGTTTTGTTTTGGGAAAACAAGAATAACAATTCAATCTTTAATGTATTAAAATAATCAGTCATTCATATGAGGTGACACTTGGTCTTAGAGAACTATATTTCACACTGCATTGTTAGACTTGCCCAGGGTCCTACCTGAAGCGTGTGTCAGAATCATGCCGTGAACCTAGGTTTTCCTGACTCCAAGCTCAGAACACTCTGAAACATTATCTCTCTAGTTTTGTCTGAAAAGGCAACAAAAGGGCACAGAGAATTTGTTCGTTTTCTATGACTATATGAATTGTTGAATAGAAAGTGAGATTTAAGTGATGGCTTGAAAAGCTATTGTATTTTTTTTCAAAGATTAGAGTAGATAACCAAAGATACAGAATTCAGCATCCAAAGTTTCAGAGCTTGAGTAAAAATGTTTGTTGTTGTTGTCGTTGTTCAAGACGTTCATCTTTCTCCAAATGCAGAGAAGAGGAAACTATATTCATCTCTCCTGACATTTTTGACAAAGGCCTACTTTATTGCACTCACAAAAATAAAATCTTCTTTAATCCCTTGCAACGATTTGAAACAAACCTTGTTGAGCATAAGATATAGATCCACTGGAAAAGGATGCAAGAATTTGAATACAACACTTTGAATCATACTTTGAGGAGCCTCAGATGTAAAATATAATCATAATAAAAATAATTATAACTCAATTTATGAACCTACTTTAAGCTGGTAAAGTGCTTTATGTGTGTTATCTCATTTGACCTTCACAGAGACCCTTTGAAGGAAGTGCTATTATTATGCCCATTTTACAGAGAAAGAGACTGAGACTCAGGTAAGTTAATGTAGTTGCTTAGCACTTACATAGAAGATTCCCAGCTACAATATGCTTGACTCATAATCATTCAGTGTTTTCTTTGAAGGCTTTCTTTGAGGGGGAATCCATTACGTTCCGAGGTAGCTCATTCACTCACCTTCTGCCAAGAATAAATTTGTCCCCTTTTAAAATCTACCACAAATTTACTACTAATTTATGACCAATTTACTGCCAATTTACCACCAATTTACTACAAGTTCAACTTTGATTTTCCTTGTTGGTCAAGCAAAGCAAGTCTAATACAATTTCCTCAAGACAGTCCTTCAGACACTTGAATATAGTCAGTATCATCCTTCTCACCTCCACTCTTCACTTTTCTGTGATTAACGTCCTAATTATTATTGCTCATCTTGGACCCTTTGGCAATATGGATACATAACTTTGGATGCTCTCCAGCTTATCTATGTTCTTCCTAAAATGGATAAACTATTATCCCTAGAAGTAATTACATTGAGTTCTCATCCTGAGGTTCATAAATTTAAAATAGACATATTTTACATATTAGTCTATTAAATATAATTAATTTTCCTTGCCTACTTTTTCTGTGTAATAAATTTAAAATATTATTCTAAGGAGCTCATTGGATTCACCAGGCTGCAAAAGATTTTCGTAATCCCTTTTAGTTTAAGAACTCATGCTTTTGATCATTTTGGAGGGTGGTTCCCTCTACCTCAAGAACTTTATGAACAGAGGAACTGAAGGTGGCTGAATGGGACTGTAACTGTTAATATTTTAATTTATGAATTTCACCCTTTGCACTGATCTATGAAAGGGGCTGGAGGAGAGCATTGATTTGCAAATGGATATGAATAAACAATCCCTCATTGAAGTTAAAGGTATGACAACCCACTTGTCTCCCATGTGTTTTCCTCAGAGTTTCTCTGTGTGGCACGTGGTTCTAAAGTGGACTTCTGAGTCATATCCTAACATCCCCACCCCTGGATTTGGTTGATTTTAATGCTATTGATTGCCAGTATGCAAATGAGACTATGTTCCCGTTTTGAGAACTGAAAACTTTCACTTGAGATTTGTCATTATTCATTCCATAGCTAATGCAGTCACCTTTCAGTTTTCAATTTAGTAAGTGCTTTCAAATGTCAAGGGCTAATGTCAGAAGGTCTTAGAACCAATACATTCAGTATTGTTTTCATCTTGAATTGAAAGGTGCCATTTAGACTGTGGCAAACTCATCCCTAGGGTGTTGCATAGATTTCATGTGTTCATGGAATTTTGGTACTTATAAAGAACTCAAAGATCATTTAATTACAATCTTCCTCTGCATGGGAGGAATATAAGGCCCAAAAAGAAGGAGCAAACTGTCTAAGGCTGATGGATAGCCAGGAATTGCTGTATTTGGATCAAGTTGGGCTTGAGGGGTGTGAGGGAAGTTCATGAGGATAAGAAAGGGATTTATAAATGATACATTATGCTACTGTACAACTGGTCACAGGAAGACCAAATGAGAACTGATTTGAGTTAGCCATTGGGAGGAAAAAGCACAGTAACTTATGGACCCACATCAAAAGTGTTTGCTTTTGATTAATTGTCCCCTCGTTTGCCCTCTCTTCTATTATCGCCTCTCTTATTCCCTTCTCCCCTACTTTCCTATAGGGTGATATGAATTTCCATACCCAATTGAGTATGTATGTTATTTCTCTTTCAGTCAAATCTGATGGGAGTAAGATTCACTTATACCCTTTCACTTCCTCTCTATTCCCCATCACTTCAAAAGCTTTTTCATGCCTTTTTTATGTGAGATAATCTACTCTATTCTACCTATCCATTTCTCCTTCTCCCACTACATTCCTTTCTCACACCTTAGTTTTATTTTTTTAATATCAACCCTATATATTCAACTCACCCTGTTCTCTGTGTGTGTATATATACACATATGTGTATATGTGTACAGGTGTGTATATATGTGTGTATATACATACATATGCATATACACAATATATATGCACACACATGTATGCACATACCTATGTCTATATATACACATATGTGTGTGAGCATGTGTGTGTGTAGTCAGAAAGAAAGAAAGGAAGAAAGAAAGAAAGAAAGAAAGAAAGAAAGAAAGAAAGAAAGAAAGAAAGAAAGAAAGAAAGGGAATGAAAGAAAGGAAGGAAGGAAGGAAGGAAGGAAGGAAGGAAGGAAGGAAGGAAGGAAGGAAGGAAGGAAGGAAAAAAAAAGAGAAAAGGAAGAAAGAAAGATATCTTTCGAACTACCATAATACTGAGAAAGTTACATGAATTTCATGAGTTACAAATATACAAATATCATCTTTCTGCATAGGAATGTCAACAGTTCACCTTTAATATTTCCCTTATTTCTCTTTCCTGTTTACACTTTCATGATTCTCTTGAATCTTGTTCTTTAAAGTCTAGTTTTCTATTCAGCTCTGCTCTTTTCATCAAGAATGCTTTAAAGTCCTCTATTTCATTGAATATCCTTCTTTTTTCTCTTGAAGTATTATACTCAGTTTTTCTGGGCAGGTGACTCTTGGCTTTAATGCTAGCTTCCTTGACCTTATGAATATCATATTTCAAACCCTCTCATCCCTAAATGTAGAAGTTTTAAAAACTTGTGTTATCCTGATTGTATTTTTACTGTTCTTGAATTGTTTCTTTCTGACTGGTTGCAATATTTTCTCTGTGACCTGAGAACTCTGGAATTTGGCTACAATATTTCTAGGAGTTTGCCTTTTGGGATCTATTTCAGTAGGTGATGGATGGATTTTTTCCATTTCTGTTTTACTCTCTGCTTATAGAATATCAGGACAGTTTTCCTTGATAATTTCTTGAAAGATAATGTCTAGGTTATTTCCCTATCTGGAAGTTCTCCCTTTTTATTACTACACCATTTAATTCAAATATTCATTTTTCAGGTAATGATATTAATATTAACAATGGGTCCAGTGAATAAAAGAAAAATTCCAAGAAAGAATTATTTCACATTTGATCAATACTTCTTTTAATGAATGAAAGAAACCCATATTTCAATTAGAATAAAGATATTTTTTTTTTAAATCCACTAATTGAGTGACCATGGACAAGTCACATGAACTGTCTGGCTCAGTTTCTTCATTTTTAAAATGGGCATAATAATATCTCATGCCTCCCAGGTAGAGATACTATTTGTAATGCACTTTGCAAACCTTAAAATTTCATTTAAATTCTGGGAATAATTACAGTGATGATAAAAATGTCAATTTTTTTTTATTTTTTTAATTAATTAATTTATTTTTTAAAATTTATTTATTTAACTTTTAACATTCATTTTCACAAAATTTTGGGTTCCAAATTTTGTCCCCTTTTGTCCTCTCCCCCCACCCCAAAACACTGAACATTCTAATTACCCCTATCACAAATCTGCTCTCTCTTCTATCATCCTTCTCTGCCCATGTCTCCATCTTCCCCTTTACCTATATTTCTTATTTCCTAGTGGCAAGAACAGTACTCGACAGTTGCTCCTAAAACTTTGAGTTCCAACTTCTCTTCCTCCCTCCCTCCCCACCCCTTCCCTTTGGAGGGCAAGCAATTCAATATAGACCAAATCTGTGTAGTTTTGCAAATGACTTCCATAATAGTCGTGTTGTATAAGACTAACTATATTTCCCTCCATCCTATCCTGTCCCCCATTTCTTCTATTCTCTCTTTTGATCCTGTCCCTCCCCATGAGTGTTGACCTCAAATTGCTCCCTCCTCCCCATGCTCTCCCTTCCATCATCCCCCCCACCCTGTTTATCCCCTTATACCCCACTTTCCTGTATTGTAAGATAGGTTTTCATACCAAAATGAGTGTGCATTTTATTCCTTCCTTTAGTTGAATGTGATGAGAGTAAACTTCATGTTTTTCTTTCATCTCCCCTCTTTTTCCCTCCACTAATAAGTCTTTTGCTTGCCTCTTTTATGAGAGATAATTTGCCCCATTCCATTTCTCCCTTTCTCCTCCCAATATATTTCTCTCTCACTGCTTGATTTCATTTTTTTAAAGATATGATCCCATCCTCTTCAATTCACACTGTGTACTCTGTCTCTATGTGTGTGCACATGTGCGTGTGCATGTGTGTGTGTGTAATCCCACCCAGTACCCAGATACTGAATAGTTTCAAGAGTTACAAATACTGTCTTTCCATGTAGGAATGTAAGCAGTTCAACTTTAGTAAGTCCCTTATGACTTCTCTTTGTTGTTTACCTTTTCATGCTTCTCTTCATTCTTGTGTTTGAAAGTCAAATTTTCTTTTCAGCTCTGGTCTTTTCATCAAGAATGCTTGAAAGTCCTCTATTTCATTGAAAGACCAATTTTTACCCCGAAGTATTATACTCAGTTTTGCTGGGTAGGTGATTCTTGGTTTTAGTTCTAGTTCCTTTAACTTCCAGAATATCCTATTCCACGCCCTTCAATCCCTTAATGTAGAAGCTGCTAGATCTTGTGTTATCCTGATTGTATTTCCACAATACTTGAATTGTTTCTTTCTAGATGCTTGCAATATTGTCTCCTTTACCTGGGAACTCTGGAATTTGGCCACAATGTTCCTAGGACTTTCTCTTTTTGGATCTCTTTCAGGCAGTGATCTGTGGATTCCTTGAATACTTATTTTGCCTTCTAGTTCTAGAATCTCAAGGCAGTTTTCCTTGATAATTTCATGAAAGATGATGTCTAGGCTCTTTTTTTGATCATGGCTTTCAGGTAGTCCCATAATTTTTAAATTGTCTCTCCTGGATCTATTTTCCAGGTCAGTTGTTTTTCCAATGAGATATTTCACATTATCTTCCATTTTTTCATTCTTTTGGTTTTATTTTGTGATTTCTTGGTTTCTCATAAAGTCATTGGCCTCCATCTGTTCCATTCTAATTTTGAAAGAACTATTTTCTTCAGTGAGCTTTTGAACCTCCTTTTCCATTTGGCTAATTCTGCTTTTGAAAGCATTCTTCTCCTCATTGACTTTTTAACCTCTTTTGCCAATTGAGTTAGCTTATTTTTCCAGGTGTTATTTTCTTCAGCATTTTTTTGGGTCTCCTTTAGCAGAGTGTTTACATGTTTTTCATGCTTTACTTGCATGTCTCTCATTTCTCTTCCCAGTTTTTCCTCTACCTCTCTAACTTGATTTTCAAAATCCTTTTTGAGCTCTTCCATGGCCTGAGCCCATTGGGTGGGCTGGGATAGAGAAGCCTTGACTTCTGTGTCTTTCCCTGATGGTGAGCATTGTTCTTTCTCATTAGAAAGGAAGGGAGGAAATACCTGTTCACCTAACCTTTATAATCTTATTTCTTTTCCCTTTCCTGGGCATTTTCCCAGCCAGTGACTTGACTTCTGAATATTCTCTTCACACCCACTTTGCCTCCAGATCTGCCCAGCCAGCTCTTGGGGTCTGAGATTCAAATCCTGCTTCCTAGCCTCAGGGCTTTGGGTGGGGGCAGGGCTGCTATTCAGTGTGAGATTAAGTTCAGGTGCTCAGGTGGGGGGCAGGGCCACCTCACGAGCTGAGTTCCCTCAAGGAGTTTATGCAGAGACCTTCAACAATGAATCTGGGCTCCTCCCTGATCAGGGAGCCCTAGTCTGCTGCCACCTCCGCTGCTGCCTCCCGAGGAGGCCTGAGTTATGGGGGCACCCCACTCCCCTCTCGGCAAGCCAAGGAGACCCTCACACCAGCCTTTGGGGCCCGTGGGTGAAGGGACCTGGGATGCTGCTGGAGATTCTGTCCCTGAATCCTGCTTGGATCTGCTTCTCTAGGATTAATCATTTCAAGAATTGTGCACTGGCCCAAATTTTTGAATTGGTTTGAACTAGTACTTTTATTTTCATAAGCATTTATTTAAATATTCATTTTGACTCAGTTTTACAGTTCCTCTTCCCAAGTATACTTCTGATCATCCTGGGGGCCAGGAGGAAATATCTCTTCTTCAATGTTCCCTTCTTCTCCCCCAGTGATAAGACCTAAAAATAAAACTTGTTGGATCATCAAGGTGTGTATATGTGTGTTTATACATACACACACACACACACACACACACACACACACACACATATATATATATACATACATAAACATATAATTATATATACAAATTCAGCAAGGAGTTATCATGTGATTTGCAATTTTCAAAATACCACACTAAGAAGGAATATAATAAAAGCAAAGAAAATCAATTCCAAGAAATTCAAAAAGTTTCTTTTATGATTACTTTGAATAAGGTTCTGCTATAATAGTAAGAATAATGGCTCAGATTTATGAAGTACTTTAAGGCTTACAAAATGCTATATACAAATACATCACTGCTGTCAGAATGCTTCATGTGGGCTTTTCCAGTCAAGAATAGAAAGATGAAGCCATGTGAAGGTGAAATTGTCCTGTTCTCATTTTTTCGTAATAAAGTGCCTTATCTCAATTCATATTGATCCAAACCCCCTTATTTTGTTGAAAGTCTATTGATGATGATGATGATGATGATGATGATGATGATGATGACAAGATAATGATGATGATGATAATAATGGTGAAAAATAACAGTAAGGAGAGAATATTAATATTATTTAGCTATTTAAGGTTTTCAAAGTGCGTTTTACATGTTGTCAAACTTCTACTGAGCATCTGAGGCTGAATTTGAACACAGGTATTTCTGACTCTAGGTTCAGCACTCTGTTCACTAGATCAGTGTTGTCAGACTCAAATAGAAATGATAATCATTAAACCACATTTAAGGATCAATTTATACTGCTCATTTATTTAGAAAACTACACATTAATTCATTTCTTTTTTCTCAATTAACACAGAAATCTGCACATTAAAATCTGAGAGAACGACATTTCAACCCACTTCAGTCTTGCTAAGGAGTGTTGTGGATCACATATGATTATGGGCCACGAGTTTTAACATCTCTGTAATAGTCCACCTTGTTACATAGGACCAAAACCAAAATACAAAAACAAAACAAATCAAAAAAGAAGTTGAAAATGGTTGGATCCCAAAATGACATTATTGGATACATGAATAAGTACTTTTGTCACATTGACTTTGGAAGCATCTAGGACATACACTGCTGACTCCAGTTTAAAATGGGGAAAGCAAGTCCCAAAACAGTTAACCCAAGATTCAAGGACTGTTTTTGGTCACCCAAGTAGTAAGTGTTGGAGGCAATTTTGAACCAAGACATTCCCTCTCCATACTAATTGACAATTTCATAAGCAAATTCTCCTGACATTTTACCTGAAATAGCTGAATTAAGGTAAAGTATGTAAAGTATATGGCTACATGAAAATTTATCTTTTACTATCTGAAATTGCATTCTTTGAAGCATCTGTGATGTGCCAGTAATGAGTGAGTTCTTCTTCCTCTCATGCAGAATCCATAATGTTCTTCCAGTGGTAGGTCTTTCCATCCATGTAAGATTTTGAGAACTGCTAAGGTTGGACAATTTATTATGCAGAAGTCAACCAAGTGAAGAGCTTCTCCATCCTTGGCTAGAGTGACCCTCAGACAGCAGGCATACAAACTGTGGTTTTGGAGACCTTATCAAGGCTCTTCCACATTGGCAGAACCAGCCACAACCTCAATTACTCTGCTATAGGCATGGAGAATACAGTCTCACCTCCATTCCAGTATCAGGCATCACTGTAGAAATTCAGCAGAAGATTTTCATTGTGAGAATAATTATAAACCCATTTCTAAGGAAATCAGTAAGTTGTTACAACAACATGCTTTTTTTGCAAGAGGTGACAGCTTCAGCTCTAAGCCATGAGGAGCCCTTGATGGAGAATTTCCAAACAGACTTATTGTGAGTTAGCTTTCAGCCTCAGTTCACTGAAACCTAAATACCATTGCATGTAAGTAAAATTAAAATCAATATCCACTTACATCAAAAAGCTATCAGCATGATACCCCTGCAGCTTTGCCTTGAAAGAAGATATTTATTGCAAGGATCCCATGTTAGTTTAACAGTATTTTATTACCCTGAGTTATTTGAAATTGGATATTTTACCTGATTCACAAGAGAGCCAAACAGGTGTATGTGGGGAAATTCAATTTGTCATTCAAGTATTAGTTTTAGGCTTGAGGTTGAAGGTGTCCTGGAAAGGGAGTGGGTAATGCTAAAAATGGAGTAGTTTAAGGAAACAGAATTTCTTTGGTCAGAAATCTCCAACTAATACAGCTTTGGCATCCTAGGTTTAGGGATTAAGAATTAAAAAACAACAAGTGCTTTAAGACTAGGTGAAAAATTCTGAGGTGAAAAAGCAGTAGCAATAATCTACCTCTTATGAAGTAGTTAAAAAACACTTTTAAAAGAAAGAATATGAAATTTTTAATGGAAAATTAATAGGAAAAGATATACAGACAAAAGGATAGTCACAGAAGAATATCTGAGAGACAGAAAAAGGAAACTTTATAATTTAACAAAATGTCCAGTATAATACTCAAATTAAAGTATAGAGCCTCATATCTATTAAGAGAGCTATGAATTATATAATGTCAAGATATTTCTTCTCAGCTGAAGGCATAATCTGTCTTAGAGATATGTTCTCAATTTTGTGAGAATATCTGCATAAGACATGATTAACATAGAGAGGTATAGATTCAGAAGTGGAGATACTCAGAGAAAGAAATGGACATATTCACATATATTGACAAGGTTCAAGAACTTACATTCTAATGAGAGAACAGAGAGGCCAAAAGAGGAGATTAGAGAATAGACGAAGGTAATTCAAGAACAGAAGACATAAAATGAAGATAACCAGAAGGTGGCATGGAGGCCCAGTCACTGGCAAAATAATGAGAGTGAGAGGATCATCTGATGCTCAGAAAAGCTCTAGTAGGTTTTGTTGTTTCACTGTCATTTCAGTTATGTCCAATGCTTCAATGACACATTTGGGGTTTTTGTGGCAAAGATATTGGAGTGGTCTAGGTGTTATTATTATGCTTATTAAATTCTTTTCATAAGATCATAGAAGTAAATAGTACTGAAAGTGAAATTGAAACCTAGATTTTCCCAACTCCAACTGCAATGGCATACATATCACGCCATGATGCCTCCAAGTAAGTGTTATAATAAGTTGTGAAAAATGGAAAGATTCCTTTAAAGGCTCTTTTATTTTTACTTCCCCAAATCTACTAAAAATATGTTAACAAGGTTTCAATATTTCTTTTTCATATCTGTTTCTGTAATATTGATTATTAACATATTAATGACATCACATTCCCAAAAATCACTTCCTACTTAAACTAAAAAGAATACTTTTAAGAGTATAAATCTACTCCACAGTAACAAACTATATCTTATTATCCTACTGAGGTACTATAGGGTTATTGTAATCTGAATTTTTGTAATCAATAGTTATTTAGGACATTTTCCCCCTATACGGCTATTGATAGCTTTGATTTCTTCTTTTGAAATGACCTATTCATATCTTTTGAGTATATATCAATTAGGGGGTAGCTCTTATTTTTATGAATTTTACTCAGTTCCCTAATGTTTTTGAGAAATGAGGTCTTTATCAAAGAAGCTTACTGTATTTTTCCACCCATGTTCCTGATTTCCTTCAAATTCTGCTGCATTGCTTTTGTTTACAGAAAACTTTTTTTTTTATTTCAAGTATTCAAAATTATTCATTTTACTTTAGGTGATTCTCTTTATCTCTTCTTTGGTCATAAGCTCTTCTCTAATCCATAGATATGACAGGTAAATTTTTCTATGTTCCTCTAATTTACTTATTATACCATAATTCATGTCTAAATAATTCATCTATTTTGAGATTATTTTGGTATACAGTGTGAGATATGGGTTTATAAATAGCTTCTGTTATGCTGCTTTCCAGTTTTCCCAGCAGTGTTTGTCAAATATTGAAACCTTGTCCCCAAATGGGGTTATTTGGGTTAATGAAATACTAGATTACTTTGGTCATGTACTACAGTGTATTCTTTACCTAATCTATTCTATTGATCCAACACTATTTTTTTAGCTAGTACCAGCTTGTTTTCATGATTACTGCTTTGTAGTATAGTTCCAAATCTGATATTGATAGGCTGCTTTCCTTAGTTTTTTTTTATTCCCTTGATATTTGTTTCTTTCAGATGAATATTATCATTATTTGTCTAGCTCTATAAAATAATTATTCACTATTCTAATTGATCTAGAGTTAAATAAGCAGATTGATTTCAGTAAAATTGTTATCTTTATTATATCTGTTATATCAAAAGATCTATGAGAAGTTCACTATTCCAACTTATAAATGGATTAGGACAATTTCTTTTACAATGTAATGAACACATTGTCATCCAGCTGATAGAAATTTTTTTTTGTTTGAATGTTGTTGTTTTGCGGAGTTGGAAGGAATCTCAGAAATCATTCATTTAAACCCATATTGGAATAATGATTTCATCACAGAAGCTATCATTCTTTTTTCTGTCATCACAACCCTAGTAGCATAATGACTTCTTCACAGAATAATGCTTCTTTCAAATTAATAAAATAAAAATAATGGATGGCAAAGGAAGACAATTTTATTGAAATACAACTATCATATATATATATATATATATATATTTTTTTTTTTAAATCTCAGGTCCTGAGATAAAAAGTCTTGCTCTATAATGATAATGTACATAACAAATGATCTTCTGTTCAAAAGCATCCTATCTGAAAACTCTCACTGTTTTTCAACTCCCAATTGTTTTCCCTGACTATTGGAAAGCTTCATCATCATCATCATCATCATCATCATCATCATCATCATCATCATCATCATCATCATCTCTTAATTTGTCCCTCTTAAAAACGTCTATTCATTGCTCCTGTTCTTATCCTCTTTGTTGGGAACCCTCTCCCTCATGGTAGAATGAAATAAAAAATTAAATTTTCTGTCTTCTTTCCAGATAAAACTGCTCACAGAGTTAGTGTAGAAGTGCAGACAAAAGTGGGATTCAAGGCATGTATGTTAAAAATTTGAGTACACAGCAATAAGATATATTGGAGACAGGATTTAAATTCTATGAAGCAAAGAAACTGCATTGGAAGCATCATTCTGGACAGAGCAGAACTTTATAAACTAAAGACTTGCCTATCCATGAAGTGAATATATTTTCTTAGTCTTAAATGTATACTGCTACCTGCAGACATGTTGAGGCCATCCATGTAGTGACATTATAGGCTAGTGCCTCAAGTGTCCTAGCTTTGATAGTGCATATGCTCAAGGCATAAGTGGAGAGGTGCCATAGTTATCAGCGTCCTTAGAACTCTCACTATTTGAATTCTTCTTAGAAGACACAAAATCTAAAGGTCATTCTTTTAAACTGGTATAAATTTGTCCTCTTTCACTCCACCAAAAATAGAAGGCGAAATACAAAAATAGGTAGAATGCAAGATACACTTTATCATAGTAGATTATTGGGAGGAATAAGTTCCAGGAGAAGTAAAAATAAAAAAAAAAACAACAACAACCAACTATTGCAATAAAAAAAATAAGCAGGGATAGTTAGCACTCCCTTTCTACTGATCAGTAAATTCTCTCTTTTCCACCAAAGATGGATGATGGGCTAAAGTGGTGAACCAGATATTAGTTATTTGATTATTATACACATCTTTACTCTGGATTAGCAATTCTCAAGTAATTTCTCAAAAGAGCTTAGGCACCCTTACTTGCTTTTTCCAACTTTTCCAATTGCCTTTTTAGGCACTCATTAAAGACTCTCTGTAACCCTGCTTTAGATCTAGATTAGTTTTCTCAGTGCTTTTTCATTCCTCTTTCTGTTCTGATAAACCTGATCAATTCACCATTCCTTAAATTCAATATGCCATCTTCTATATCCATGACTTTGAACTCCTTCTGCATTTCCTTCTTTCAAAATCTTTGTGTATATCAATCAATTATCAAGCTTTAGTTCAGAGCCAATAGCATGCATGGCAGATATTGTTTTAGGCACTAAGAACAAAAAGATAGGCTCCTGAAGCAGATTTACATAGGATTTAGCAGCTGCAATATTTAAAGATCAGATATCATGGAATATGATATTCTAGAATGCCAAGGAGCTAGGACTACAACCAAGAATCACACAGCTAAATGAAGCACAATACATCAAAGGAAAATTGATTATCAATGAAATATAATGATTTCAAGCTATCATAAGGAGAAGACCAAAATTAAATCAACAATTTGATCTCTAGCATCAAAACCCAAGGGAAGCCTAGACAGGTTAAAAGACAGAAGAAAACACAAGGGATTCAATAAAACCAACCTGTTTACATCCTACATAGAAATAAGATACTTTTAATTCTTAAAAATCATACCACTAATGGAATTCCTCCCAGCTGGAAGGAATATGCAGGGATAAAGAGGGTATAGGCATAAGGTGAATTTGAGAAAATGGCAAAGAAATAATTAAGGGATGAGAAAGAAGAATACACTGGGTACAGAAGGAAGGAAGAAGTAGAATGGGATAAATTATTTCACATAAAGAGGCACTAAGGACCTACGCAATGGAGGAGAAGATGAGAAGATGGGCAATGGGCATTGCTAGAACCTTGCTTCCATGATTATTGGCTCAAAGAGGGAATACTATAAGCAATCAGTTGAATACACTAATCTGTCTTACCCAGTGTAACAGCAAGCACCCTGGCACCTAGGATGATCTGCTTTTCTAAAAGGAAACAACTTTTTAAGGGGTCAACAATCACTTTAGTCAATCACATATATAATTCCCTTAGTTCAGGCAAAAAAGTCAGCACCCTGAACTTCAGAGGAAATACCAAGAGAAATTAAAAGCAGAAATTACAAATGGAAAGACCAATAGACAGTTCCAACTATCTCATCATAGACAACACAAACATCATTACCAGAGAGAGAAGCAAGAACATCTGGTTTTCCAAAGCTGGGGACTCCTTAAGGGCTATCTTCAGATACTCTTCCAATGATTTGAGCCCCAAAGCAAAACCTCACCTCAAGACCCTCAAGACTCAATCCTTCATTAGCAATTAACAAAAGGTGTGGGCCTTCATACAAAAGAAACCTCCCTTATCAAGCTTCCTTTAATAGCCCATTATATCAAGCAGGAAAGTAGGAGGGGAGGAGATTAAGGAAAGCGTGGTGGTGGATGACTGACAAAAGGAAGGGCAGATCCAGGAGGTGGTAGACAGAAACAAAACACTGCTGAAGAGAGAAAGGGTGAAAGGAGGGAGAGGAGAAACAGGAGGAAAAATAGGACAAAGGGAACTACACAGTAATCTTAATTGTCAATATGAATGGGGTAAACTCTTCCATAAAATGGAAGTAGATAGCAGAGTGGATCAAAAACCAGAGTCCTATAATATGTTCTTTACAAGAAATAAACTTGAAGCAGAAACATAGAAAGTAAAGGTAATGGTCTGGAACAGATTCAGTTGAATTTAAAGAAAAGAAGAAGAAACTGGCATAACAACTCTGATCTCAGACAAGGTGAAAACCAACAAAGAAAAAAAAGAGCTAATACAAAGAGACAAGGAAGGAAAGTACACCTTGCTAAAAGATACCACAGAGAAGGAAGCAATATCATTGGTAAAACAAATGTTTGGTTGTTGTCCTTCCTCTTCGAAGGGACCAAAATGAAATCATCACTGAAGAGTGAAATTTCAGTGTGTCCAACTGTGACTGATCAGACCAGTATGGGCTTGGAATGCTCTACCACAGGTTGGGCACAGATACTCTGTGTGAATATTTGGGTGTATATCCCAGATTTGACCATCCGGCATTTACTTTGTGCTGTGTCAATTCTGCTTTGTTCAAAGAGCACAGCATCTTTTCTTTTATGGGCATGCCATGATGAACTGTCCTGTGCCAGTGTCTCCCATGTTGCACAGTCAAATCCAAAGTTCTTGACAGAAATCTTGAGAGAGTCCTGGTATCATTTCTTCTGGCCACCACGTGATCACCTACCCCATGCAACTTCTCCATAAAAGTCTTTTGGCAAACGTACATTTAGCATTGTAACAATGTGGCCAGACCATCAGAGTTGCGCTCTCTGAAGCATGGTTTGAATACTTGGCAGTTCAGTTTGAGCAAGGACTTCAGTGTCTGATACCTTATCCTGCCAGGTGATCCTCAGAATCTTCCAAAGACAGTTCAAATGGAAATGATTCAGTTTCCTGGCATGGCACTAGTAGACTGTCCATATTTCACAGGCATACAACAATGAGGTCAGCACAACAGCTCTGTAGACCTTAAATTTGGTAGTCAGTCTAATACCTCTTCTCTCCCAAACCTTTCTTGAGAGCCTCCCAAACGCTGAACTAGCTCTGGCAATGTGTGCATCAAACTCACTGTCAATGTGTACATCCCTGGAATGTACACTACCAAGGTAAGTGAACTTATCCACAGCATTCAAAACTTCTCCATTTGTTGTAACTGGTGGTTCCACATGTGCATGGTGTGGTGGAGGCTGATGGAGCACCTGTGTTTTTTTAGTATTAATTATAAGATCAAAATTGTCACAGGCAGCAGAGAATTGATCCATACGTTGCTGCATCTCAGCTTCAGAAGCTGCATTGAGTGCGTAATCATCTGCAAACAGAAAATCATATATCAACCCTCCCTCTGCTTTGGACTTGGCTTGCAGCATTTTCAAATTGAAGAACTTATCATCAGTATGGTAGTTGACCTTGATGTCATGTTCATCCTCATTGAAAGCATTTGTCAGCATGACTGAAAACATCATTCTAAAAAGCATGAGAGCAAACACAGCCCTGTCTCACTCCATTAGTGACTAGGAAGGCATGAGAGCTTTGTCCATTATCCAGAAACCAGGCCAACATGCCATCATGAAATTGACATACAATGTTGATGACCTTCTCTAGGCCACCAAATTTTGACATAATTTTCCATAAGCCCTCATGAATAATAGTGTTAAAGGCCTTAGTCAGATCTACAAACGTTGTGTATAGACCTCTGTTCTGCTCTTGGCATTTCTCCTGGAGTTGTCAGGCAGCAAACACTATATTGACTGTTGTGTGGCCCTTTGGGAAGCCACACTGGCTCTCAGGTATATGCCCATCTTCCAGGTGAAGGATCAGCCTATTAAGGAGGACTCTAGCAAGAATGCTGCCAGCAATGACTAAGAGAGAGATCCACCTGTGATTGTTGCAGGACAATCTATTCCCTTTACCCTTATGGTGATGGACAATGGAGGCATCCTTGAACTCCTGGGGGATAACCTCTTCTTGCCAAATAATGTGGAAAATTTCAGTCACCTTTTGTATGAGCAATGATCCCCTTACCTTGAAAATCTCAGTTGGAATAGAATCAATATCAGGTGCTTTCCCACATGAAAGGAGCCTAATGGTCCTCAAAACCTCTTCTTCAGTTGGAAGTTCAGCTAAGGAAGGATTAACTTTAACTTGAGGTAAATGGTCAAAGGCCTCAGCATTGATTGATGATGATCTGTTGAGAACACTATGGTATAAAATCCAAATTCTTAGGGAAGTTAAGTGAGTTATAGGAAGAAATAGCACAACTATTCTAGGCTGGAATTCAAAATGTCCCCTCTGAAATCAATAAATAAAATTAAAAAAAAAAAACTAAGGAAGCAAAGAGAATATTAGAAAAGTTAAATATAACAGACCACTGGATAAAGCTGAATGTAAAAATTATATTAAAATTTAAAAAAAAAATCTGTACAAACAAAATCAAGCAACCAATATTAGAAGGAAAACAAAAAGCTGGGAAAGAATCTTTATAGCAAATGTCTCTATTAAGAGCATCATTTCTCAAACACATACATATATACATAAATGCATGTGTGTATATATATATATATATGTATGTGTATATACATATATATATATATGATAAAAATTTATAAGAATTTAATCGGTTTCCCAATTGATAACTGGTCAAAGGGAGTTTTCAGATGAAGAAATGAAAGCTACCTACAGACATATAAAACAGTGCTCTAAGTCACTTTTGGTTAGTAAAATACAAATCAAAACAACTCTGAGAAAGCACTTAACACCTATGAGATTGATCAATATGAGAGAAAAGGAAAATTATCAATTTTGGAGAGAATGTGGGAAAACGGGGATACTAATGCACTGTTGCTGAAATTGTGAACTGATGCAACCATTCTGGAGAGCAATTTGGAGCTATGCCCAAAGGGCAAAAAATCTGACTACATCCTTTGATTCAGCAATACTAACACTAAGTCTCTATCTCAAAGAAATCATCAAAAATGGAAAAGGAGTTACATGTGCAAAAGTATTTATAGCAGCCGTTTTAATAATGGTAAAATTTTGGAAGTTGAGGGGGTGTTCAGCAATTGGGAATGGCTGAACAAGCTGTAGTATATGAATATAATGGAATACTATTTCAGAAAAACTTGGAGAGACTTCTATGAGCTGACGAAAAGTGAAATGAGCAGAATGAAGAAAATATTGTACATAGTATCAGCAACATTGTGTGATTATCAACTATGAATGACCCCGCAATTCTCATTACAGCAATGATCTAAGACAAGTACAAAGGGCTGACAAAAGAAAATGTTCTAAGCATTCAAATAAAGAATTTTTCAGCTCCAAATACAGATTGAAGTATAATTTCTTCACATACTTTATTCTTTTCTGTGTTTTTTCTTTTGATGTGTTTTTTTCTTTCACAATTATGACTTATATGGAAATATGTTTTTCATATTAGCACATACATAACCTATATCAGAATGCCTACCATTTTAAGAAGAGGAGAGGGGAGGGAAGGAGGAAGAAAAAGTTCAAACTCAAAATCTTGTAAAAATGAATGCTAAAAGTTGTCTGGACATGTAATAGAAAAAACAAAACGTCAAAATTTAAAAAAAATGAAAAAGAAGTAAAGCAATTCCTATCTTTTGATGATCTTCAAATCTAGCCAAAGGAGACAATAGAAAAGTGCAACATCATCATCATCATCATCATCATCATCATCATCATCATCATCATCATCATCACCATCATTATCATCACCATCATTATCACCATCTTTATCATTTATCAGTTGTCTTATTATGTATTTTAATATTTTTGATGTACTTTATATTTTATCCTATTTGATCCTTATACAAAATTATATAAGGTTGATGCTACCATTACCCTCATTTGAAAAATGAAGAAACTGAGGGCGAAAGAGTTTAAGTGATGCACCCAGGTCAAATAGCTAATACATAGCTGAGGTAAGATTTGAACCTAAAGCTTCTTGATTTCAAGTGTAGCCCTTTACTTATTTAGCTCCTTTTAGGTGCATACAAAATAAATACTAAATGGATGTAAGGTAATTTTGGGTGAGAAATGGTGACCAACTAGCACCTGAATGGAATAAGAAAGGCTTGAGGCAAAAGTTCATAGCAGGGCTGGGGAACCTGCAACCTCAAGGCTATTTTTTTTTGTGGACTTCAGATTTAGTTAAAGGGTCACACTTAAGGGCCCAGAGGGCTACATGTGGCCTTGAGGTCACAGCCTTGCCATCCCCGGTTCATAGGATCATAACTTTAGAGATAAGCAGGACCTTCTAGACTCGAGTTCAACCTCCTCATTTTATAGATGAAGAACTTGAGGCCTAGAGAGGTTAAATTACATTCCTTAGGTCACCCACTTAGTAAATGAGGCAGAATTTGAACTCAGAACTTCTTGACTCGAAGTCCAATATGTCAATAAAACTTAAATTGATCCTTGAAGGTAATTAGGGGTGATAAGTTAAACAGATCAAGAGGGAATACATTTGAAGAGTGTATGCTTTCTGGATATGGAGAGTACCAATGAAACGACACAGATATTAGTGATGGAGAAACAATATAAGATATACAATATAAGAAGAACAATATTCTTGGACTGTACTCTGTGTTTGGAAGAGGAGTAATATGGAATGAGTCTGACTAGGTAGATTGCGACCATATTGTTAATAACCTTAGTTATAAAAAGGAATTTATTAATAGGAATAAAAGGGAGTTTATAGAGGTTATTGAGTGGTAGAACAATATGGTCAGAACTACATTTGAGGAAAATTAGTGCAGAAGTTCTGCTCCTTTTCCTTCATGAAGACTTTCTGACTATTCTCAGTTCTGATGTTCTCTTTCCTCATAATTTGCTAGAGTACTTTGTTTTATCTTCCAGTTTCCCTCTTCACTCCCTAATGTATATTATAGTTATATGTATAAGTGTTATTTCAGTAAATTATACAGTCCTTGAGGACAGAAATTTTTGTTTTTAATCTTTATTTTTCCAAATGTCTAGAGCGATGTGTACAGCACCAATGTAGTATTCACAGTACCGATTGCAGCTATGAATATCCCAGCACGAACATGAATCTCAATATACAACAGACTCTCCACATGGAAGCCAAAACCAAAACATTTATTCCAACAGCAGAAAGCCAAATCCATCATAGTAACAAAAATCTATACACAATACCAACATACCAGAATAGCACCATCCCCAAGCCTTGCCCCTGCTAGGTTTCCCACAAATCAGCTCCATTAGACAAAACCACAAACAATTTCTTTCACTCAAACTAGTCAGCTGCCTTCTTGCCTGCTTCCTTCCTAGCTTTGCCTGGAGTCTTACCAATTTCCTTTTAGCTCTGCTCTGCCTCTGACTCTTCCTCTTCTACACATTCAGCAAACTCCTTCCACCACAGCTCCATGTGGCTCAGGCTTCCATGTGACTTAAGCAGGTCACATGGGTCTATTAATGAAAGGGAAAGATCTTCCCTTAAGTAAAAATGCATTAACCCATTGTGCAAAAATATATTAACAATACAATGTCTTCACCTAGTAGGCCTTTAAAAAATGTTCTTTGGATTGAACTAGACTGAAATATTATTCTTCAGCATGTAGTGTTGCAGTTTCTTGAAGGAAGGGACCAATTCATTTGTATCTTTGATTTCGCAATTCCCACCACTTTACTTTGCAGAGAGTAGGCATTTTATAAGTATAGGTTGTTGTTGTTAAAATGGAATATAGTAAGTGTCATAGCAGTCAGTCACTCTTGAAGAAACATGTTTTCTAAATGACTTCTAGAGTACCTTGAGACATGGTAGTACTTCCTTCATGGTCATCATTATACTTATCATTCATCAATGTAGTGGAGACATGTATAGTCCCAATTAATGAAAAACTCCAATTAAGAGAATGTGCAATAAAAGGTAGTTTCCAGTACATTCAACTGTACACAAAGTCCTTTAATGATAAACTCCCACGTGCCAGCTAAGCTGAGTAAGCAAGAATAAGCAGTTCACAGTGTCAGTTTCATTTTTATTTTCGTCCAGCCATGTCTAATCACTTTTCCCTGACATTAGAAGCACTGCACAGAAATAATTTGCACAACTTTAATTTTTCCCCCCATTTAATCCATCACAACTAGTGACACTCAATATTCCCACTATGATCAGTCCGTGGAACGTGTCAGCTTTATCTGTGATATACACCGGACTAAGCTAATAACAAATGGCATGGCTGAATGTATTCTAATTTCCCCAGGCTTGCATGACAATGCGAGTAATATTTTCATTCTTAATCAGTAGCATTTTTTTCTTTGATGAACAAAATAGAACACCAGGAAGCATCAGACAATTCAACGATAATTCCTTGAGTTATACATGGTGGTGTGTGGATAAATGAATGGACAGAAGAATCCATTTATACCATCTTCTCAGCACATTAATATGAATATCTTTTTCTCATCTCATTTTTGTGACCTCTTCTTTAGAATCCTATTAAAATCATTCAAGAAAGAAAATCTGAAACAATGTTTTCATTTGCTACTTATTTTGTTGACTTTTATAGCATATTCAGTTTTGGAGAGGCCCTCAATCTCTATCTAGCTTAAGGTATGATGAAAAAAAAAAAACTTCCACTACTTCAAAATCAACAAATCGTCATCAATACTCTACTTGAAAATTTAAAGTGAAGAGTATACCAATATTTTCCAAGTCATCACATTCCAATTTGAAATATCTCTTACTTGGGAAAAGTTTTATTTTTCCTTATAAATACCTATCTTTACATTCCTCACAGTTTGTTCCCAGTTCTGTTCTTGTGCACTAATAGAAAACATAAGCTAAACCTTAAATGGGATGACACTTCACATATTAGAAGGCAACTATCAGTCTTCTGTTCTCTTTACTAATCTCCCTAGTTGCTTCGAATGATCCACATTTGTAAAATTCTTGTATAGAAAGACTTTGATATCTTTATTGTAATATTATGACTCTCTATGTCTCCCAAGATCTCATTAGTTTCCTTTATGATCATATTGTTCCCTTGACTCACGTCCTTAAAGTACTTGGAAACTTATAACTTTTCATGTCTCTAGACATGCTTCCCATTTATTGCACTAATGAAATTGATAATGTTAAGCCTAAGTATAAGATCTACTTTACCATAAGATCCCAACTCCATTCCTTTATTGCAGTTTATCATATTTGATATCCTCTAATGTTCTAGCATATTAAGAATTACATAATTAAAATAATAGTCATGAAAATATATTTTCCCTGCATATGTTTCCTTGTGATGTTCAAGAATCTCACATTTGGAGGTCTCATGGGCTCTTGTCAAGTGTATTTTTGCATAAATCTCATATCTTTTTACTAGACTGAAAGCTGCACCTGGAGATTGTTCTTTAAATGAATGTTGCATCTCTCCTAGCATCTAGGACTCTGTTCCCGTGAGTGACTTGAAGTAGATGCTGAATTATCATATGATATGCATATTATCTAGGGAATCCATGCTACAGGGAAGGCTTAACATGAAAGAAGTTCTAAGTCACTTTTAATGACATAATTCTCCATTCTTTGACCTACACACAGACTGAATGGCTATTGAAATGATGCTTATGAAGTTAGCTGGGAGTGAACAAATTAGTCTCCAGATAGAAATTGAGCTAATGCAATAACATGAGTACTCTTAATAGAGTATTACTTCCAGGACCCTAAAGAAGATGAGTTGATAAATCCAAATGGTAATTAAAATTAAAAGTGCAAATAATGTTTACACATTTTCTATTGATTTTAATTTTTAGTCCTTCGTTTAATTTCTCTCTATTAGAAATATCTTTTCAGATGAAATTGTCCTTATATTTTCACTTGGTGCATATATGGGGAAAAAAAGAAATAAGAAAAAAAACGTTTTAATGGTGCAATTAAGACGGAACAGTTTCCTATCGTAGGATAATCAGGGAGTTTGAAAGCAGAGTATCTTATTTGTAGTTCTTACTTTATTACTTCCTAAGTGTGTGGCCATTGGCATGTCACAGCACTTGCTGCTCTGGATCTCTCTCTGTCTCTCTGTCTCTGTCTCTGTCTCTCTCTGTCTCTCTGTCTCTGTCTCTGTTTCTGTCTGTCTGTCTCTCTCTCTCTCTGTCTCTGTCTGTCTGTCTGTCTGTCTGTCTGTCTGTCTCTCTCTCTCTCTCTCTCTCTCTCTCTCTCTCTCTCCCTTTTCATCAGTAAGGTGAGACAGGTGGATGATAGGAGCTTTTAATTTCATTCCAGCTTTAAATCCTTGATTTTGGTATTTTAGGGACTGATTCTTAACCCCAACTTCCCAAGTTCTTTCATTATCTACGTAGACAGGAACGAACAAATTACGTGGTAGTAAAGGTCTAAGCCTTCACACTGAAGCAATGGGTCATGGAAAATGAAAAACTCCACATGTCAGGTGATAAATAATAACTGAATTGTTACAGAATCTTGAATTCTTGTTTGAATACCTTGCTTGAGTCTCAGAGCATTCAAATAATTATATTTTATTTCTCTAATATTTTATTAGAAAACTATTCCCCAAAAATGTCAGCTTTTTTGATACCATTCTAGATTGCAAAGCACGCTTATGGAAAACTTCTCATTATTAACCAAAAGCTTTTTTTTGTTCATTTTATTATGTTTTCTTTTTGATCATGACCTTAACAATGATCAACAAACCAAAACATTCCAACATAAAAAGAGGAATGCATGTGAACCTAGGAGCTTCTATAATTTACCACTTTAAGTGCATATTCAGTTTAACAACGTGGAGGGGGCATGGCAAGATGGTAGAGGAGAAGGACGGATCTGTAGAAACTCTCCTCACACAGCCCATAAAATACCTCTAAAAAATGACTCTAAACAAATTCCAAAGCAGGAGAAGCCACAAAATGACAGAGTGGAAGAGATTTCCAGCTCAAGACAGCCTGGGGGGCCAAGAAGAAAGTTCCATCACACCAACTCAGAGAAGAGTGCAGCCCAGCCTTGACTAGCTTGGACAAGTCTGGAGCAGGATTCAGGATGTGGAATCATGGAGAGCAGCTGTGGTTCCCAGATTCCTCAAACCACAAATGCCAAAGACAGCTTCAGAGAAGGGAACACAGTCTGACCCTGGACCCAGGGCTGCAGCAGTCACTGCCATATAGTGTTCATTTTTGGAGTCCTCAGGCTAAATACCCTTGGGGAATTGAGCAGTCAATCTGAACCTCAGCCCTGAGTGGTGGTCCTAGGGGGAGGAGGAATGCTGGTGTGGTGGAGCTGGTGGAGGCTCTGGAGAGGGAATTCTACTGGAAGATCATGGACAGAAAAGTGTGTGGTTACTCCCAGATCCAAGCAACAGCCAGGAAAGGAGTAAACTCCTTTCCCTTGAATGTGCACCTTGGAGGAACTGAGAACTTACAGGCCACTAGAGTATATTCTCCACTTGAGAAAGGACTCAAAAGTCAATAAATTACTGGGAATATGCCCTCAAAAAGGAAAAAAAAACAAACAATAAGACTAAAGATGGTTACTTTCTTGGTGAATAGGTATTTTCTTCCATCCTTTTGGATGAGGAATAACAATGCATACTGTTGGAGGAAGACCTAAAAGTCAAGGCTTCTGATCCAAAACCACCTAAATAAATATGTAATGGTCTCATGTCATGGAAGAGCTCAAAAAGGATTTTGAAAATCAAATAAGAATGGTGGAGGAAAAATTGAGAAGACAAATAAGAAAATCATGAAAACAAGCCATCAGTTTACTAAAGGAGACCCCCCAAAAATGCTGAAGAAAATAATACCTTTAAAAATAGAATAACTCAAATGGTAAAAGAGGTCCAAAAAGTCAATCAGGAGATTCTTTTAAAAAGCAGAATCAGTCAAATGGAAAAGGAGGTTCAAAAGCACATTGAAGAAAATAATTCTTTAAAAATTAAAATGGAGCAGATGGAAGTTAATGACTTTATGAGAAAACAAGTAATTACAAAGGAAAACCAAAAGAATAAAAAATAGAAGACAATGTGAAATATCTCATTAGAAAAACAACTGACTTGGAAAATAGATCCAGGAGAGACAATTTAAGTTATGAGACTACCTGGAAGCCATCATCAAAAAAAGAGCCCAGACACCATTTTTCATGAGATTATCAAGGAAAACTGCCCTGATATTTTAGAACCAGAGGGTAAAATAACTATTGAAAGAATCTACCGATCCCCTCCTGAAAGAGATCCTAAAAGAAAAGCTCCTAGGAATATTGTAGTCAAATTCCAAAGTTCACAAGTGTAGGAGAAAATATTGCAAGCAGCCAAAATAAAATGATTTGAGTATGACTGGATAACCCAATCAGGATAATCCAAGATCTATCAACTTTTACATTAAGGGATCAATCACAGGGCTTGGAATATGATATTCCAAAAGTTAAAGGAACTGACATTAAAACCAAGAATCACCTACCCAGCTAAACTGAGCATAATCCTTCAGGGGGAAAAATGGTCATTCAATGAAGTAGAGGATTTTCAAGCATTCTTGATGAAAAGACCAGAGATGAATAGAAAATTTGACTTTCAAACACAAGAATCAAAAGAAGCATGAAAAAGTAAACAGGAAAGAGTAATCATAAAGGATTTCCTAAATTTGAACTGTTCACATTCCTATATGGAAAGATAATATTTGTAACTCCTGAAACTTTTCTCAGTATTTAGGTAGTTAGAGAAATTTTACATACATACATATATACACATATATACATACACACATATATATGTATAGGGTACAGGATGAGTTGTATAGGAAGGGATGAAATCTAAAAAATAAAATTAAGGGGTGAGAGAGGAATATATTGGAAGGAGAAATGGAGAAATGGAATGGGGCAAATTATCTCTCATAAAAGAGGCAAGGAAAAACTTTTTCAATGGAGGGGAAAAGGAGGGAGGTGAGAGAGAAAAAGGAAAAGTTACTCTCATGACAGTTGGCTTTAGGAGGGAATAACATGCACACTTAATTTGGCATGAAAATCTATCTCACGCTGCAGAAAAGTAGTGGAGAAGGGGATAAATGGGGTGGGGAGCAAAATAGAAGGGAGGGCAAATGGGACGAAGGAGTAATTAAAAGTAAACACTTTAGGGCAGTAACAGGGTCCAAAGAGAGAATAGAATAAATGGGAGGCAGGTTAGGATGGAGGGAAGTATAGTTAATGTTACGTGAATATTACGGAAGTCTTTTGCAAAACTACACATATATAGCCTATATTGAATTGCTTGTCTTCTCAGTGGGGATGGTTGGGGAGGGAGGGAGGAAGGGAAAGAAGCTGTAACTCAAAGTGTAAGGAGAAAATGTTAAGAATTGTTTTTGCATGCAACTGGGAAAAAAGAAATACATGTAATGGGGTTTATACATCTATCTTGCCCTACAAGAAAATAAAGAAGATGGGAATAAGGGAAGGGAGGGGTGTGATAAAAGGCAGAGCAGATTGGGGGAAGGTGTAATCAGAATACACAGTGTTTTGAGGTGGGGGAGGAGAGAGATGGGGAGAAAACTTGGAACTCAAAATCTTGTGGAAATGAAAGTTGAAAACTAAAAATAAACAAAAAATTTTACAAAAAGGAAAGTAAAAAATCAATCATGTAGTAAGAAAATGTCCTGACCTAAATGACTTTTGTTCAAAATGATTGTTAAACAACTTTTAAAAATCTAGTTGTCCTTAGGATGAAGTGTCTGCTTCAATTTGAAATGAATGAGTAAATAATGGATATAATTCACCTTCTGCTAACAACAAGGCAAGTAGTGGTGTTTAAATGTCAGGGGCTCAGGAAGTAAATTATGATTCTTTAATAGAGTACACATTCTGTGAATTACATTATGAGAGATCCTTCCTATAGGAAACTAGGGTCCCTTCTCCTTTACACTTTATTATAGAGATTATCTTTTTATATCTATCCTCATTTTGTCTGATGTTCAAGAATTGATATTTTTATAAGTATATGGTTTTGACAGCAGGTCAAGAACATTGCATACGGTAATGGTGTTTTTCATCCTTAATCTGAGTGTGTCCCATGAGTTACTGCTGACCCAGAGATGGATATTCTGAGTTATATTAACCCAATACTTCTTGAATCAATCTATCTCCAGAGGCATATTTTCAAAAATTTATTTTAAATTTTATTGTCAGGAACATTTCACTTTTTTGCTTCAATTCATAAATAAATTAGAATTGGAATTTTTGCCTATAAGAATTCTTTTTTCTTTGTATCCCCAGTCTTTAGCAAGGTGTTTTTATTATATATAAATATGTATAGATATATAGATATATACACATATATACATGTGTATATATGTATGTATGTATATGTATGCATCTTTACTTAATAAATAAATAATAATATACTTTTTGTTTATTCATCTATCAAGCAATAAAATAAACATTTATGAAATGCTAAGTATATGTTTGCTGTTCACTCATTTTCATCTTGGTTTAAATCTTCATGGAGTCATTTGGGTTTTCTTTGCAAAAATACTGGTTTGTCATTTCTTTTTGCAAACACTCACTTAGGGTGAGGCAGCACCCATTAATTGAATAGGTCTGTTTAAGAAGTAGCCAGGGCATGGCTCCTTTAATTAGGTCAAGAAACAAGGTCTCCCAGTGCATCCTGGTTCATCTCCAGTCATCTTGAGGAATAACAGTTCTCTGGATTCAGATGGCTGTGGAGGAAAAGTGAGGCTGGTGACTTGCACAGTCTTCCTTCACTCAAAACAAAGTCGTGTCAGTCATGTCATCATTTCTCTGATGGCATGGTCTTCTTTGACAATGAAGGACAAACATAATCCTGCGAGTAGATGTGTCTGGCTGAGTGCTAGCTGAGTAACTCACCTCCTCCTCTCCTGTCTGCCTCCCCCTCCCTTCTCCTCTCCAAAGAAAGGGAAACTTGGATGGCCAAAAGATGCCCAGTTGACTTGGGTTATACTGTCTCCTCTCCTATTTCCCTCTCCTTTCCTCCCCTCCCCTCCCCTCTCCTCCCCTTTCCTTCCCTCCCTTTCCTTCTCCTCTCTCCTGCCCCTTGCTGTCCTCTCCTAAAACCTTAAACCTACTGCACTCTGAAACTGGGAATCCATTAGGGTCCTGCCTGAGGGTTCCTCTGGACCTTCCTAGCTTCAGAGTGATTATCAATAGTAACTGTTGCTCTTTCCCACCCAGCATGATGTCTTTCTTTTTTCTTGACCTCATTAAAGGGGCAATGCCCTAGCTACCTCTTAAACAGGCCTATTCAAATTTACAGATAAGGAAAATGAGACAAAAAGGATTAGGTGACTTGCCCAGATCGGACTGCTGGTAAGTGTCAGCAACTCAGATTTGAAATCAGGAAAATGAGTCTTCCAGACTTCAAGCCTGGTGCTCTATCTATTGTGCCACCTAAGTGCTCTAGTTGATGTTAGGCACTATGAAAAGTCTGAGAGATAGAAAGAAAAGAAGTACAACATTGATGAGCTTTCTGGTAGAACAACTTTAATCTTAATTGTCAAGATTCTTTTGGGATACATGAGAAGTAGTGCATATGGTCTTTTAAAAAAAAAGAATTCTTTGGGATGGGGAACTATGTTTTTCAGTGCTGTCAATCAGACCTTTGGAGCTAGTATTGCAATTCATTTTAAAATGCTAAAAAAGGTGAAACTTGAGAGATAAGTGCGAAGAATGAAAGGACATATTTGATTAAATTCCAAACTTCCCTCAAAATTTGGTGAAAGATTGAAATTTACTCACCAAGAATGACCTTTTTAAAGGTCCATTGGTCCATGAATGTAGATATTTAAGTATTTAGAGGTCTCAGCAAGGAAAGGAACTCATAAGGGAGAAGAGATTTATTAGGCAGGACAGGTTTAACCATAATACTGCTAAAAGTAATATGATTTTGGGGACTTAGGGTGGGGTGAGGATTGATAATCAAACCATATAGTAATCTTTGCTGGGGCATTGTCCATGGAAATAACCCATTTAGAGCAATGGGATTTCAGGTTTGCTCACCTAGAGGATAGCTGTTTGTCCTTCATTCTCCGTAGAGGACTATAACATCAGAAAGATGATTCCATGACTTGCACATGAATTGGATTTAAGTGAGGGAGGGCTGTGCAAAGTCATCGGTCTCACTTTCTCCTCCAGATTCATCTGGGCCTAGTGGCAAGATATACATCAGGACAATTAGAGATACCATCTAGTTTAGAGGGAAGGAAGGAAGGAAGGAAGGAAGGAAGGAAGGAAGGAAGGAAGGAAGGAAGGAAGGAAGGAAGGAAGGAAGGAAGGAAGGAAGAAAGGAAAGAAGGAAGAAAGGAAAGAAGGGAAGGAGGGAAGTTAAATCGAGTGTCTATCACATCTGACATTATATCCTCTACTTCTCAAGTTAAAGGAAGGAGAGACATGTCTATCTTCAACTTTCTACTTCATTTTGTTATAATTTCACTGCATTTGGATCTCGCACATGATGTCACTTTTCTTTGGTGGGTTGGCATCATCTCGAAAATGTATAGCATTAAAGAGTTGCCTAAGGTGCTAAAATATTATACAACTCACCTGAGGTATAACAGCTGGTTCGTGGTAAAGATGGAACCTGAATAGAAGTTTTCCTTGTAGCAAAGCTAGCTTTCTAATTACAATAGTTCACATGAATACACAAATACTTACCATAGCACCCAGAGTTATATTTTTAATTATATATGGATGTTATGTTTTAACAGATCTTTCATTTCATTTACTTAAACCAACACTAAAAAAAATCTCAGTTTGCCTTAATAGATTGTTTACCTTAGAAACTCTGGCTGAAAATTTATCACCTTTTGAACAATCTAATGGTGGATTTTTCAAACTTAAGTAACTATTCTTTAGATGCACACACACAGACACAGACACACACATATGTGTGTGTGTATATATATATATATACATATATATATATATATATATATATATATATATATATATATATATATATATATATATATATATATATATATATATATATATATATATATAGAGAGAGAGAGAGAGAGAGAGAGAGAGAGAGAGAGAGAGAGAGAGAGAGAGAGAGAGAGAGAGAGAGAGAGAGAGAATTTATCTGAATCTATACTGGAATCTCTATCTTGGGATACAGTATTGGAGATTCCACAACTGGCAGAGCACTAAACAAATAGAAATTAAAAACATTTGTGTAGCACTTATTATGTGTCACACACTGTGCTTAGCATTTTACAATTATTGTTTCATCTGATACAAAAATTATGGAAAAAGATGTTATTATTCTCATTCTATAGATGAAGAAATGGAGGCAGACAGAGGTAAAGTGATTTGCCAGTACTCAATCAATTAGTGAGTTTTTGAGAGTGGATTTGAACTTCCTCAGTCTAGGCCCAATGTTTTATTCACTGAGTCACATAGCTACCTTTACAAATCATGATAAGGTCTTGAAGTATGTTAGTTGAAGAGGCATATTTTAATGTCTTCAAATTATTTTGAAAGCTACATATCCATGTATAGCATGAGAAGTAGCTCTCTAACAAAGGCAAAGTCATTGTCTCCAAATTAACCATTAAATGTTAGCTTCAGCTTAAAGGCATCAAAGGGTAAAATGTTGAGTGTAGGTTCAAAGAATCAAATTCCGAAATGGAAGACATTTTAGAGATCATCTAGTTCAACCTCCTTTTACAAATGTGGAAATTAAGGCCAGCAAGTTGTAGTTTTTTACCCACAATCACACATCTTCTCAGTATCTAACTCAATATTCATATTTATGTCCCCAGTTCTCTTTTCCTGGCTCAACAAACTATACAACAGCAAAGGATTTAACCTATATATTTGTGGTATGAAGAATTTTGCTCTTTTATGAACATTTCTCTAGCAGGAGTGACTGGACACATATTTCATAATCCCTTTCTCCTTAGTGCTCCATTGACATTAGGTACCCAAATAGCTTCACAGTGAAGGACTTAGCAGTAAGAAATGCCAGAGACCAGATGTCCCATTAGCCCCATGAAGTAGAGCAGGTCTAATGTTCTTATTCTTTCTAAAAGAAGAATCTCTTATAAGCAATAAGTATGATCAATAATCCTGAGAGGATGAGATCAAATGGCAGGGGTGGGGGAGGGGCAATAACCCCACTGTAATCTTCAGAGGAATGAGCATATAATATTTATATTTGTACTATTTATTACTGTCATGAAATTAGACCTGACCCTCCATTTCACCTCTACCTTTGAATTTTCACTTTTATGTACTACATGTGTGAATAATAAAGAACTAGATTCATTTACTCATTCAAAATTCTAATTTTTAACAACAACAATTCTAACCTGTACATATTTCCCCATCAAATCACAGAATATTACAGATAGAGAGAATGGTCTTACAGTGTGTATGTATCCTAATGAATTCTATGGATTCCATCCAAGAATAATGTTTTAAATGCCCATAATAAAATATATAGGCTTACAAAGGAAATGAACCATGTTGAAATAGTTGCCAAAATATTTTACAAAATCACAAATCCAGGTTCAGTCTTGATCCAGTCAAACTGTTTGATTTTCATGTGCAAAAGAATTGTCAAAAGGTGTTAAAGCTTGTGCTGAAGTTCACACAGCTATATTGATACACAGAATAAATTACATGATACATTAAATGAAAAGAGACACCTGTATGCCAAGTTAAAGCAAAATAATGACCAGACAAGGAGTCAAGGAGAAAGACGAAATACAACAAATAATTTTTTGGAGAAGTTTAAGTTAAATTCTATGAGTCTTCCATACAATTTACTATCCTTTCCTAATTATCTATTGATTCAGAATGGTTGTACAATGCCTAATTCTGCTTCTACTAGTCTATTATGGTGCCCATCTTTTCACAGCTCCTTTGATAGTTGTTATTCCAATTTTTTTTTTTTTTTAGTTTCATTTGCTTTTAAATATGGTGCCCAGAGCTGAATAGCTGACTCCTTAAGTCGTCTGTCCCTGGCAGAATATGCTGAACCATGATATCTCTTGTTCCAGATTCTGTGTTTCTCTTAATGAAGCTCTTGAACACTACTTGAATACTACTACACTCTTGAATCATAGTAAATTTTCAGGCAACTAACACCCCTCTCCCCCCCTTACCCCCACCCAGTTAGTTTTTAAGTGAATTGCTCCCTATCTTTGCTTCCCTCACTGTGTTGATAAAGTATGATTTTGATCCCAACTATCAGTCTTTAAACTTATCTTGATTACATTTTAGAGATGGAGTCAGAAAGAACTGGGTTGACATTCCATCACTGATACCTATTGGTGATGTGACCTTGTACAAATCACTACTTTTTCTGGTCTGGCCAGAAAATCTGAGGATCTTCCTATCTCAGATTGATATTTTTTGAGTAGGCAAGCTGGGTCATCTTCTGCCTCATTTCCTATCTACCCTTAAATCACTGAATGGGTGTTGCCTCAGACAAACCGAGATCTGGGAAGACCTTAGCTTAAAAAGGACAAGGCCTCCCACTCCATGTGGAGTTATCTCCAGTTGTCCTGACCTGTGTCTTGCTACTGGACTCAGACGGCTCTCGAGGAGAGAGTGAGGCTGATGACTTTATACATTCCTGCCTCACTTAAATCCAATACACTTGCAACTTAAGACATCACCCTCCTAATGTCATTGGTCCTCTTTGAGAATGAAGAATGAACATCATCAAGTGGAAACAATTCTTCAGGTGACTTCATATAACATAACTGTTAAGTCAAGTTCTAATCTTACAATTTTCTGAATGCCCCATTCCTATTCAGAGCATCACCACTCTTCCAGTTACTCAGGTTCACAACCTCAGTATCATATTCAATTCCTCTCTTGTACTTACTTCATATATCTAATCTGTTGCCCTCTTGTCATTTAGATCCTTATAATATCTATGTACTCACATAGCCAGCCACCTAAGTGACATTATATCATACTTGGCCTGTGACAATAAGTATCTAGTTGATCTCCCTGTCTCAATTCTCTCCATACTCCAAACTGTCCTCTACACAGATGCCAAAATGATTTTCCTAAAGTGCAAGTCTGAACATATCATTTGCCTATTCAATAAACTCCAGTGGTTTAAGAGTCCTCAATCATCTATAAGAACAAATGAAGAACCCCCTACTTGGCAATAAAACCCTTTAAAACCTATCTCCTTTCTACCTTTCCAGCCTTCTTACACATACATCCTCTGGTCTGTTTCTCAAACACAGCTCTCCATTTCCCATTCTCTGGCTTTGTGTCTTTTAAATGACTATCCTCATAATTTTAAGAATTTTTTTTTCTCACCTCTGTCTTCTATTCCTATAAATATATACCTATACATGAACATGTCTATGCATATGTACACATGCACAAGTGTACATAAATATATACATACATACACATGTGAACATGCATGTTACATATATTTATTCTGCATATTGTCTCCTCCTAGTGGGAATGCGAACTTTATCAGGGCAAGGACCATGTCCTTCTCCTTCTTTGAGTCCTCAGAAATTAGCACAATGGCCGACAAATAGTAAGTCCTTAAAATAAATATTTCCTAGTGGACAGACTATTCACAATCTGCCATTGGGAAGGAATGTGAAATCTTTATTTTTCCACACTGATAAAATCTCAGATCTTTTCAGTCAATTTTTAAAAATGAATTCCATCCTATTAAACTCATATCAATATTTTAGCCTGTCCTAGGCATACTTGTGATTGGAGGGCCAGATACTGAGCTAACTTAAGAGACTAATGAGAACAGTTCTAAATATAACCTTGTTAAAGGTTGACTGATATGATTGTCTTGAATCTTAGTGTACCATGAATAGTCAAGCTTATACTGATACCGCACTCTTGATTGATAGACTATTAATAACAGTTCTGGGAATGATGTGCTCTTATGCCAGCTGCTCTATATTTATTGTATTTAGTAAATAATGGAAATTAATTGAAGTGTGGAAAATCAGAATTCCAACTGCAACTGCAATTTTATTCTCATGGCAAATTTGTTTCATCTGCTTTTATTCTTTTATATCCTCTCAATATAATTGTCTAGAAATATCCTTGCCTATATTAAACCATAGGCTTAGAGTCATTCATCAATCTAACCATTGGAAGTAATTGATAATAATGCGAGTATAGAACTCTAAATCATGAAGGAACTCACTGCTCACAGTCAGATAATTTGATTTCACTGCTTCTTAGATAACAACCATCAAATTATATACTGTATGGAAAATGAGTTGTTGTTGTTTTTTTTCAAAAGCCATTTTCAGCTTATAGCTTTCTCCTGAACTTGATAGTCCCACTTTTGAGAACACTAATTATGCTGACAGTAATTTCGTTTCCCTTGCTTTAATTCTGTTTCTTATCCTAAATCCTTGATAGAATGAAAGAAGTCCTTTGGTGAGGTAAGACTAGACATGCCAACTTTCATACAATATACTCTGAGTGGTGAAACTGGTCCTCCAATGACACCATCATTGCCCCAGGCCTATGGGCTACTAACTCTAGCAAAACAGTGGAATGCAGAATGCAACCAAGGGTATGCCTCTGGGTCTGTTTGCCCTAGTTGTATTTATGACCTATATTTTTGAGATCCTGTCTTACCGGTTATTTGGACCTTTACATTAAACAAATGGTTTAACTTATCAAGCAAGGACTATAAGAAAAGTAACATTTCACCCTGTAGCCAAAATTATTCTCATCACATGAAGAAAAATGGGATTTTCTTATTAGACTGAAAATTTTTGAGAGATTATGCCTCATCCAAACTTTATACCTGGCAGAATGCATCCCATTGTTCACCAATGCAATAAATGATTGTTGAATGAATACATTAAATTATACATTAAAGGGGCAAACTATCTTCAATGACCCCAATGATTTGGTGGTGTATTCCATAGAATCATGTCTATTTGGATTTATCATCAAATATGGCTTCCAGATAGTATGTCAGAATGAAACAAAATCATTACTCATAAACACTGAAGGACCAGTGTCCTAAAGTACATGATGTTTCTCTTGTTTACACATACAATTGAAGCTCATGTTTCTTAATCGTGAATGGCATTGCATTATTTGAACAGTGTGATGACATTTATCCATTTAAGAGTGGAGAGGAAAATATAGAAAGAGTGGTTGGATTTGGAAGAGAGGAAAGAATGGTTAATTCATAACATAAATTTAGAGTTAGAAGGGTACTTAGAGGCCATCCATTCCAACTCCTTCATTTAATAGATGAGTACACTGAGTCCTACAGAATTGAATTTGGATTGAGAACATTTGATGGTCAATAAAAATGTACATTTTGCAAACCCAAAGGATACAAAGTAATCCAGTCCAATAATTCAGGAAAAGGTAAGTTTATTAAAGAAATGAATCATCTTTTGAATCACTGAAGAAAAAATAACAGAAGGGAGATGAAAAGACAAAAGATACTTTTATTACTTAATGTTGGCTAGAGGTGAGGAAGAAGAATCTTGCAAATGAGGAGAGTTGGAGAAGTCTTTGCTAACTTTAGAATAAAGATCATTGTCTCTTATTTTTAAATCAGCATTGCATTTCTTTGGCTATGGACATCAGCCAGGCCTGAAGCTGAAAGTGAGAGATACAACAGTTGCTTGGAGGAGAAAGACTCACTGAGCACAGAAAAAAGATTGGAAACAGAAAGAAAAAAATAAATCAAAGAACCAATGCAGCAGGTCAACTAATCCAGATGAAAGATAATTCCTGTTGAGGTGTTAGCCAAATACAGTGTCTTTCAACTTTAACTAAGATGTTAAAACATTTGTTTACAACAGAAGCTATATTCCACAGATGACTTTCACTTATACATTTTGGGACAAAAAAAAGATACCGAATTCTATAGCTTCAGGGTTTTTACTTGATCTGCCCATGTGTAGTCCCTAGTTATGATTCTTTAATACTGCGAGACTTCATGCATAAGCTCACTTTTCCCATATACATTATGTGCATTGATAGAACAATAACATTGAAGTGATTGATTATGTAAATGTTATGTATCTTGTTTCCCTTTAGAATAAATATTTTAGCTATTATTGATTAGAAGTGGAAGATGGGAATTCACAAGTTTGGGCTCATGAACTATAATGCTGATGGTATCAATAAACCCGTAATAATTATCAGTGGGAAGTAAGGGTTAAAAGTCATGCTATAGCAGCTCCTCAGAGAAAGATTTCAGCCTGTACAAGTGAGTGCAGGTGGGATGAGTAAGTCAGACTTGTTTCAGAGATTTACAGAACCTACGAGACGTTATAGGTCAATGTTACATGTCCTTGTTTAAATTGATGTCACAGCGATTTCTGGAAATAATGATCCATTCTTCCATACTACAAATTAGACCCTATCCAGTAACAAAGATGACTATACAATAGCATTGAATTCAGTGACCATGTTTAACATGATATAAAGTACATTGCAATATTCCCTCCCCATCTTTCTTTCCTGTGTAGAGGGAGGAGGGGTTTGCAAAGTTTTACAAACATGCATGCATGTATACAAAAATAAACAAAGTCTTTTTATTTAAATCACTTGGAGTTGAACTACTTCTGTTGATCTTTTCTTTTTAGTAGTCATTATTTACATTTGATTCTGCTAATTTCATCCTGCAACAGGTCATACACACCTGTCCCCTAAGCTTCTGATTCCCTGATATGCATCATTTCTTACTTCATATTTCTCACCGGGTAATTTATTGAAGTACTATCCATCATAGGAATAAGAAACTCCAAAGATCAGTCAGTAAGGGATAATGAAAAGCACTGTTGGCTCGGTTGGAAGCTCTTGGGTTCAACTCTTCATTCCACACTATTAACTATGTGATCATGAATCAGACCTTTCACTTTAATGAACCTCATTTTTTTCTCATATGTAGAATGGAGTAAAATTTGCTCTATACATCATATTTCAGATCAAGCACAAGAAAGTTTTCAATTAGGATTTCTTCTTCTTTTGATCTCCTTGAATCTCAATGGTGTCCTCAAAAGAGTTACTTTGTATTTATTTGGTATATCAGCTGAGTGGATACCCATGAACACATATGAGTGTGCATTTATATAATAAAATATGTTTAATGATCAGGATTGTTTTTTTATCTCTTTATCAACAATGCCTGGAAGAGTTTTTGGAAAAGAGTAAGAGCTTAATAAATGCTTGTTGATTGATCCATTTTCATATCTTTGCAACTGATTTTTCATTTTCCTAACCCTCACCAAAATAAAAGCCAACTGGTCCATGGACTCAGAAACATCTGCCTTCATCAGATGCCTTATTTCCTTCAAGACTCAGTTCAGATACCTCTTTCCATATGCAGGGTTTTTTTTTTTTAAATCTTCTCTGCTGCAAGTTCCCTCCTTCTCCAAATTACTTTTTTTTGCATATGTTTTATATCAAATTATTAATGTATATCTTAAATTCCTACACCTGAAAGTTAACTCACTGAGAGAAGGAAGAATTTTGTTTTTGCATTCTTATTCTCAATACATGGTTCAAAATAGATAATAATTATCATTTATATAGTAGTAAAGTTTCATAGGTGCGATTCTTATACATATTTTACAGATGAGGAGACTGAGGCTGATAGGCTTTAAGTAACATAAACATGGCCAAATAGCTGGTGTGGAAAAGTAGATTTTTTCCTCAGCTTTTGCCAACTCCAGCTACCTCTAAATAGTTGTTTTTATGCTGAATCCAATCCCCCTCCCCATTAAATTGTGAGATCCATGAAAGCAGACAAAAGTTTATGTCTTTCTTCTATTAATCAAGTCATCCATTAACTTTTATTAAGTGACTACTATGTGTCATGCACAGTGCTAAGAGCTAGGACTAAGCAATCTTCATATTCCTCAGGGCTTAGTTATTCATACAGTAAGAGCTTAATAAATGCTTGATGATTAGATTTCATAGGTGCTTGTTAATTGATTGAAATAGACACTGAAATATATCATGTTAGACCTGTAAGGAATATTAGAGAGTACTTAATCCAACTCTGACATTTACAGAGGAGGAAATTGAAGCAAAAGAGGTGAAGGGATTTGTTTAAGATCATATAAACACTGAAGGGCATTTTGGAAATTTAAACTCAGGACTCAAGGCCCCTAAGTCTCCATTCCTTTTTTGCAATGTCAAGATGTATTATCCCAACAACTGTATTCAGCTGGGAAGTTTTTCCATTTTGAGACTTGGGTTGGATCCAGGTGCTGTAGTTATCTTAGATCTTTAAGTGAGTGTAAAAGTTATAGGGTATCACAAATTTAGGAGGAAATAAATATTTCAGTTCAGCCTGTGTTTCTAAGATACTCTTTTGAGTGACTCAGTAACTTGTGAAACATAAGTATATAAAGCTTTGCTTCTCTCAATTTAGAAGCATATACAGCACTGATCTTAGTAGTCATTGCATATTCATGGGTAGGGAGTGTTCTATTGTACTCAGACACTTCTGAAGGACTTTCATTTTTCTCTATAGAATTTGAAAGCATTTTTTATAAAATGTTTGAGATAGCTTCATATTGAAGAAGACTTCATATTTCAGAGATATGCAAAGACATCCATATCAAGGAATCAAAGGAAGGAGAAAAACATTAGGAGAGTAATTAGAAGGGCCCTATTAGACTCACACATTCAATGCTTTCATATTTTTTTTTCCAGATGAGGAAACTAAGCCCTTATTCTGCCCAACACAAATATTGTGGAAACCTTGAGAATATGGAGTCAGGAACATCTGAGTTCAAATCTGGCTTCAGACACTTCCTAGCTCTGTGACCCTGGGGAAGTCATTTAACTTTGTTTGCCTCAACTTCTTTATCTGTAAATGAGCTAGAGAAGGAAATGGCAAAACCATGCCAGTATCTCTGCCAAGAAAACCCCAAATGGAGTCACAGAGAGTTGGACCTAACTATAAAATGGCAGAAGAACAAAGTCTAAGTTTCTCTTTTTGTAGATGAAGAAACTGACCCCATTATATTAGAAATGGTTGACAGATGTTATCCAATGCAACCTCCTCACATTACATCAAAGTAAAGTGGAGCATAGCTATGATCAGAACTGAAATGTTCTGGTTCCTAGGGCCAGGTGATTTAGCTTATCCTACAGAGACCATGTGGTATAATGAAAAAAATTCTGGTTCTGGCATTGGAGGAATGAGTTCAAGTCTCAGCTTATTTACTTACTGTGTTGTCACCTATTGGCCATGTGTAATAGCAAGGAACCTGACATACACAGAAGGGGCTGCTGTGTAGGTTTTTACTTAGATCTAATTTTCTAAAAGGAAAGAAACTTTTGAGGGGTAAACAATCTCTTTAATCAAGCACATATATCATTCACTTAGTTCAGGGGAAAATGTCAGTATCCTGAACCTCAGAGAAAACACAGAGAAACAAAGATCAGTAGAAAGGTTTCCAACTCTCTGATTGTAAGCAATACATACATCACAGATCAGCAGATAGATCCAACTGTCTAACTATACAAACATGGTTACCAGAGAGAGAAGCACTGACATCTAGGTTTTCAAACCTGGGGGGCTCCATAGCAGCTGCCCAGAATCTCTTCTGGACAAACAAACACTTCCAATGAGTCCCAAAGTAAAAACCTCACCTCAGAGTATTAATACATTTTTTAGAGCTAGAGGGCATCACAGCCCTTGAGAACCAATGCCTCATGAGAGGTTAATAAAAGGTGTGGGCTCCTCTAATCAAGCCTGCCTAATGGGCAGGCCCATCAATGGGTGGGAATGACCTTTAACTCTCTAAAGTAAGTGACAATACTTTTGAAATTGGTCTATATCACACAGCCACCAGATTTTGCCTTTGTCTTATAAGTAAAATACTATTTTATAATAATGTAAAGTAATCAATCCATTAATAAGCATTTTTACGTGTCTACTATGTATCTGGCATCAGTGTTCCATGATGGGAATTCAGAGACACAAATGAATATCCCCTCTTTTTGAGAGGCTGATTATCTAATCAGAGGAAAGACTGTTGAATATAGAAAACTGATATAAAATAGAGATGTTTGTTTGAAAGTGGGAAGAAAGTAGGAGCTGGGAAAGGTTTTATTCAGAAGGTAGGACTTGAAGAAAAGCATAAGTGTCCTAAGAGTCGGAAATCAAGAGGGAGTTCATTCTAGGCATGAGATTCTGGACATGTATAGAAACAATAAGAAGATGAATGGCTAAATTTATAGTATGTGTAGAAGAGGACAATGAAAAATGAAGTAGGAAAGGAAATTGGGGATGAGTTATTATGCACTTTAAATGCTAAATAGGGCAATTTGTATTTGATCCTGGGTAAATAAAGCAGCTACTGGAGTTATTAGGGGTGAGGTGATATGCTCAGACCTATATTTTAGAGAAATCTTCTTGGCCCCTATAGAAAAGGGATTAGAATGGTGACACACAAGAACAATTAAGAATCTAAGCAACAGTCTAGAGCTGATAAGGATTTGAACTGGGATTTGACAGAGAAAAGTGGATAGACACATGCAACAGTGTAGACGTACAAATGACAAAATTTGACACATGACTGACTGTGTGGAGTGAGGAAGGCTGAGGAAGAAAGGATGATCCTGAGGTTATAAACCATGTTGTTTAGAAGGATGAAGTTAAACCAATATGATCTCATGCTATCTATATTTTTTTCAGTAAATCATATTGCTCTGTCATTTTGATCAAATGGACCAGAATGGGAATGATATAAAAAAGCTCTATGTCTCATTTAGAAGCATAATTTCCCTCTTTCAGAAAGCTAGTCTGTGGTACCAAGGAGCAACATTCCAGAACTGAAGTCATTTCTTCATTAACTAGCATTGGCAGAAGAGTTGGTATATCACAGATTCACAGCTAAACAAAGCCTTGTTTTTACTATATGAGTTGACGTTTGAGCATTGGTGAATGTAAAACAGAGGGCCAATTAAATGTTATTGAAAAGGTCAGAAAGACAAAGACTCAGAGTCTTATCTTATCTGTTGAGTAAAATATGCAGAGCCTGATCTTCCATGGTATGGGGACTACTGAATAGGGAACTCCTTTAGAGTAATATATGCCCTTATGTTAGTAACATTTATTGCATATATTACTAACTATGCATTAAAATTCAGCAAATAAAGATTTGGGTAGTCTACTTCTGGGAGCCAAGATGGTGGACTAAGCAGTAAATTGCTGTAACCCTCCCATACTTACTTCCAAGCAACTATAAAATAGAGTCCCCAAACAAACCCTGGAACAGCAGAACAGGTTGAAAAGTCTTTTAGCCCAACAAACTTGGAGGATGAACCAGAAAGGCCATCTCACTCAGGTGAAGGGGGAGGACAGCCCAGGAAAGAAGCATTCCAACTAGCCAGCAGCAATCCCCAACTCACAGGAGATCTTTAACCCCATTGTAGTATGGCAGGCAAATGCTAATACCAGCAACCCCCCATGCCTTAGCATCACCAGGGGAACTGGAATAAAACAGCTCTGATAACCACCATGGGCTTCTCTGTGACCCTAGGTGGATAGTCCTCCTCCAGAGGCCAGAAATTCATATGCTTCAGCACAGAGCCAGACAAACAGGGGCTGGCTAACAATCCAACCCTATGGGTGCCTAAGCAAACAGGTACTTGCCAACCAGCAACCGCTACACCCGTACTTCAGCATAGCCCTGAGCAAATAGGCATCCTTCAGAGCAAGTGGCCTCTAGACCACTGCCTACATCAGTGTGGTCAAGGGGAAATGCAGATATACCCCACCAGGCCTCAGCACAGATCAGACACAACCACCAAGACTCCAACTCAGCAGCAGGGAAACTTCAAGATAACTACAGCCTCCAGCAACATCAGTCAACCCCAGACACAGGTGTGCTCCATGGGCCTCAGTGCAACATCAGAACAGCACCAGGTAAATAGCCAGGGTCTGCAGCCCAAGACAGTGCCTCTTCTTCCCTGGGAAAAGAGCTCAAATATAAAAGAAAGGGTAGAAAATGAGACAGAGAGACAAAGAGGGACAGAGACAGAGAGAGAGAGAAACAGAGAGAGAGAGAGAGAGAGAGAGACAGAAAGAGAGAGAAGCATACAATAACAGCAAAAAGAATCTGACTATAAAATTATTATGGTGATATGGAAGACAAAAACACAAACTGAAAAGAGGACAGTAAAGTCAAAACACCAGTATGCAAAACTCCAAAGAAAAATGGGAAGTGGTCTCAAGTCCAGAAGGAACTCTTGAAAGACTTTTAAAAGGAGTTTAAAAATCATATAAGAAAGGCAGAAAAAATAGGGAAAAGAAATGAGAATGATGCAATAGGATAATGAACAAAAAGAGTCAACAGCTTGGAAAATTACTTAAAAAATAGAATTGGTCAAATGGAAAAAGAGATACAAAAATCCACTGAGAAAAAGAACTCTTTAAAGAGTACAATTGGCCAAATGGAAAAGAAAGCAGAAACACTAATGGGGAAAAACACTTTAAAAGTGGTTGGTCAAATGGAAGCGAATGACATTATGAGATATCAAAAATCAATAAAAAAAAATTCAAAAGAATGAAAAAAATGGAAGAGAATTTAAAATACCTCATTGGGAAAAATCTGACCTGGAAAACAGATTCAATAAGGACAATATTAGAATCACTGGATTATTTGAAAACCATAATCAAAAAAGGACATGGAGAGGATCTTTAAAGAAAACAGTCCTGATGTCCTAGATCCAGAGGGGAAAATAGGTGTTAAAAAAAAACTCTGCTGATCATCTCTGGAAAGATTAAAATTAAAAATTAATTAAATTAGTTAATTAAAGTAATTAATTTAAGATTAAAACTAAAAATTAATTAAATTAATTTAATAAAAATTACAATTAAAATTACAAACCCCAAGAAAGCCAAATTTCAGAATTTCTTGGTCAAGGAAAAAAAAGTACTACAAAAATAACCAGAAAGAAACCATTCAAATATTGGTTAGTGACAATCAACAGCATACAGGACTTGACAGCTGCAATATTAAAGGACTAGAGGTCATGAAACATGATATTCCAGAGGGCAAAGGAGCAAGGGCTAGAACCAAAAATCACTTACTGGTCAAAATTAAGAATAACACCTCAGGGAGAAAATGGTCTTTCAGTGAAATGGAAGGAATTTAAGCTTTCATAAGTAAAAGGTCAGAATTAAATGAAAAAAAAAAGAGATGAGTGAGAAAGTATTTACGAAATGTAGAATAGATAATTTTGATCACATTAAATTAAAAAGTACAAACAAAATCAAAGTACTCAAGATAAGAAGGAAAGCAGAAAGCTGTGAATTAATCTTTACAGCAGGTATTTCTGATAAAGGCCTCATTTCTCAAATATATAGAGAACTAAGTGAAACTTATAAGAATGAAAGCTATTCCCCAAATGATAAATGATCAAAGGATATGAACACCAGTTTGCAGATTAAGACATCAAAGATACCTGTGCACATGTTCCAAATTACTTCTGATGACAGAAATGCAAAGTTATTTCCATATATCTACTTATCACAAAGAGAACCATTGTCCATAACCAGATAAAGAACTGCTGGAATCAGAATGCAGATCTAAGCATTTTTCACTTATTTTATTCTTTCTTGTTTTATTTTTTTGATGTTTCTTCTTCCATAATTTTGATGAATATGGAAATAAGTTTTATATGATCCCATACATACATACATACATACATATATACTTATATACATATATGCATATATGCATATATACTATAATATATATGTGTATATGTGTGTATATGTGTTTATATGTATGTGTGTGTATATATATATATATATATATATATATATATATATATATATATATATATATATATACTATATCACACTGCCTACCCTTTTCAGAATAGGATAGGGAAGGGAAGGAGGGAGAAAAATTTGAGATTCAAAATTTTGTAAAAATGAATGCTATTTTTTGATATGTCATTAGGGGAAAATAAAATACTATTCAATTTTTAAAATAAATATAGGGAAACTGAGAAAAAGGAAAAGAACTGGGAATGATTGAATATGGCAAGTACCCAATAACTTCCTTAAAATGACATTTATTTTATTTATAAGTCAGGAAAAAAGGCAAAAGATAAAGTGGATATATGGATCCTATATTCTAAGTCAGAGGCACCTTCATCTAATTCCTGCCTCTGACACATACTGACTTTGTGACCCTACGAAAATCATTTCAGCTTTTGGTAGCCCAGAAAACTCTCTAAATCTGTAAACTACATAAAAACTGCAGATTTACATTAGTAGAGGAAATATCTTGATCAGAAAGCTCCTCAAGTCAATGAAACAATCAGAAATATTAATAAAATTCTAGGAGACTAATAAAATAATAGAATTGGAAATGATTCATGACAAATATAGGAATCATTCCAAATTTAAACTGTATCAAAATAACCAGGCAAATGGTTTGTTATTTGCTAGAGAACTGATTAATACGAATAGCCAAGTCTCCTCACTACATCTGAAGTATTTATAGGGAACTCTCCTAATTTGTAGTGAGAATGCTGAGTAACATTCTGTACCTTTGGAGTTAAAATGAGAATTTTGGAAAGGCGAGGCTTCCTTCACCCTTCATTAAGGAAACCCCATGAAGTTCCAGGTTTTTGTGGGAAATGAATCCAAGGAGAAGAAAGAAAAAGACTCTTGAAAACATGGAGGTGAATAGAGCATCATCAAATACGTTTGATTTCCAGATTTTCTCCCTAGAATTTCTGGAGAATTGTGTGTGTGTGTGTGTGTGTGTGTGTGTGTGTGTGTGTGTGTATGTGTGTGTGTGTGTGTGTGTGTGTGTGTGTGTGTGTGTGTGTGTGTGATCCTAGACCTTCTCTTGGCTATGCTGAAATATCTGTCTTCCTGCAGGAAAGTTCTATGTACTTTCTGGAATTTCCAAATATCTATAACTTCTCTTATGTCTGTTTGTTATTTATTTGGGTAAATGGATTTATTTAATATTTATTATGTGTGATGATCCTTTGAGTAGTTATGATTTTGTAAAAGGACTCAAAGTAGCAAGTACAAGCTAAGGATTGCCATTTAAGACACAGTGACCAGGAGAGCTGTCAGCTTTTTGTTTTGAATCCAAATAATTATACCCCCAAACCAGCAATACTTAGGGGACACATGGATATAATTCTAGTCTCAAAACCCTCTATCAGAGGAAAACCAAGCAATTAGACTTAAAAGCCTTCCTCTTGATTTACCTGCTCCTCTCAAAGCAAGAATATGTGTCTCCTTTGGAGAGATGTAGGCAAGGTTCCAAAGATACCTATCCATGCCTCTCTAGAACTGAATTTAAAAACTCATGAATATACTTAATCTAAACAGGTAGCCTATACATCATAAACAATATTGGAATGAAGAAAACATGATAAAGATATGGCAGTGAATTAAAGTAATTTTAGTTGGGCCTAGTCAAATTAGTTATTGACAACAAAAAAAAATGGAAAATAGTTGAAAAAAGGTCATAAATAGCAAATATACAATTTGATATAAAAGTTTATTAGATTTAACTCAGTCGCCATAAAGAGAAAAATAAAAGAGTATAAAAAGCACCTCAAACAGCCAACAATTTGTTTTTCCAAGTGAAGAGATAGAACAATAAAGACAATATTGATTTGATAATGAAAGATCATGAGCACTATCACTTCCTGAAACAGAGCCAGAAGTGGGAGGAAGGAAGACGAAAAATAAACTCAATTTATCAGTCATTCCATTGGTCCTTATAGGTGAAATTCAAGTGAGGATAAGAAAGTGCTGAAGACCTGTATTGCTAAAATAACAAACTCTTGTACCTTTAAGAATTTTGGAGGGACAACAGTTAGTCAATATCACAATATCAAATTCTCTTCTTCAGAGCAATTGACGAAGAGGAATACAGATTTGGGAAAGCCAACAAAATAAGATTAGAAGAGATCTGTTTGGAGAATGATATTTTTGCACACATGGTGGAATAATGGGAAGATATCCAAGCCAGAAAGAAATATCAGACAATCCTTATCCATTTGCCCTCACCACCAAGCTCTACAGGAACTCATACACACACACTCTCTGTCTCTGTATCTCTCTCTCTCACACACACACACATACACACACACACACACACACACACACACACATACACATACACACACACACACAAAGATTAAATTCATACACAGTGACCGAAAGGCAACAATAACTACCAACACCTATCTTTCATATATATTGTAAATAAAATGAAAATCATATTTTAGGATATTGGTAAGGATGTGATGAGGGAATATTATAAATAATATCCTCTAGTTAATTAGGTCTTTGCAATCAGACAGCTAACTGAAAGTAGAAAATAAACGTAGTATGCCATTCACTAGGCTTGGAATCAGAAGACTTACACAAATGCACACACACATACACACTACATACATGTCTATACATACAAACACATATACATATATCTACACATATAATTTTTAAGCACAAACATGTATCTGTAAGTATGTGTAAATGTTCAATAATTTTTTCATTCATGTGATTTCATTTAAGGTTTTTCTCATCAATGATACTGGAATGATTTGCCATCTCCTCCATATTTATACACACATATGTGAATATATCTGTATATTTAACACAATCAAGCAACAGAAAGGATTTATTAAAATATTATTGAGGGTAGTTGGTGGAGATATACATGTAACAAATAAGAACTTCCTAGTTGTGATGAGTTTATATTCTAATAGGGGAAAAGACAACACATACAAAACATGTAAAAATAGCAATATAAAGTATATATACATATTAAGTACAAGGTACTGTGGTAAGGAAGGAACTATCAATTTGAGAGATTAAGAAAGACTTCATGCATAAAATGTGGACACACAAATAAACATATGCAATTTACACTCACAGGCTATAGCATTAGCTCGTTATCTATATGCTCCCAAGAGATAATGAGACAGGAGAGGAATTTATCAGGAATTTATTGAATAAATCACAATTAAGAAAGTTTATTATTTGGAATGACTAAATACTTCTTCCTGAAACAAATGTCCATTTTTTTTTACTCCAGTCTTCCAAAAATGTTGAAAGGCTAAGAGTCATGGGTCATTATAGTCTCTCATTTATTAAAGGGAAAAATCATTAAAAAGGAAAATGACAATGTCCACGCTAGGCATGAGGACCTTGTAGCATTTCAAACAAGGAAATGTGGTGGAAAAATAATAAAAAAGAAATAATCAAAGAAATATTTGTTTAAAATGAAGTCACAGTAATGTGAGAGGGACAAAAGTAACTGGTGGTCAGCCTGTTTCCTTTGTTCCTATTATTATAATATTATGAGAATGAGCTACTCTATTAATATTGTGTGGTGGCCCCTAGGACAAACTTAGGAAAAATCTTACTTATCTTACTGGAAAACAAAACAAAACAAAACAAAACAAAAAACAGCAATTGAAATGTTTTGATCTATATCAATCAAAGAAATATCAGCATTAATATTATCATAGATATATTGGAATACCTGAAAGGGGTGGAGAACCCATGCCTTTGAAGCTACTTGTGGCCTTTTAGGTCCTCAAATGTGGCCCTTTGATTGAATACAAACTTCACAGAACAAATCCCCTTGATAATTTGTTCTATGAAGTTAGGATTCAGTCAAAGGACCACAGTTGAGGACTGAGGGGGCTACATGTGGCCTCAAGGTTGTGGGTTCTACACCCTAGCAGGCATAATATGATGTTAATCAAGGGGATGATGATGATGATAATAATAATAATAATAATAAATTTCATAACAACATAATTGTGATTATTATAGTTTTGATATTCATCATATATTTTATTAAATATTTTTATAGGAATAGCTGTGTCAAGAACATAATATGTGTCACCTTTGTTTTAATAGGTAAAGAAAGTCAAGCGTAGAGAACTAGAACAAATTGTTAGTTGCCACATCACTAATAGTTGGGAAAATAAGAATTTAAATTGGATTTTGATTCTGTGTCAAGCCTTCATATCAAGTTTTATTAATTTAAGATAGGTAAACTATTTTTGTTTTAATATTTGATAACGATTTCAAATTGCTTCCTTATTAATCCTATAAATTCTGCTTTACTAATATTAAAACCTGTACTTTATTTTTCTAAGAGATCAGAATCACAAAAAGGTTAAAAACCACTTCTTTTCACCATTTGATTCGATTCATCTATTTATTTAACCATTAATCTACTTATTTGTTCATAATTTCCTTATTCATTCCTTTATTTGATCATTTATTTATTTATATGCAGGGGTTGAGATGTGTGTGTGCGTGTACGTGTGTGTGTGTGTCTTGAGAATTGGGTAGGTGAGCTACTAGTAAGTGATTAATTGTTTTTTTTTTTTTTGAAAGATAAGATGATTATACACTAATAGCCTTTTGGAGGTATTTACTGATAGTAGAACTCCATGTCACCAACCCTGAAATTAATTGCCTTTCAACTGGAATGATTCTTTATCAGATCTGATCTCCAACATCCCCAAGTACCATGACAGTCTTAGCAGCTTTTGAATATTTGCTAACACAATCTTCTCCCCAGATCTTGGAAATGTGATGCTTTGTTCTTTTGTCTCCATTTAGCTGTCTACCTTGAAGAGCTGCATCATACCTTGGTGGGGGAGGGTAATTGAATACTTGGGTGAAATGTGGAGGAATGAACTCATGCTTTTGATGTCACTTCTGTAACCCTGAAAACAGAAACACCAGAGTGTAGATGCAACTCTTGCCTAATGATAGAGAGCAACATAGGAAACACAAGGAATACCAAAGAAGTTCACATTAATTTGATTTTGCTTGCACTGGAAATTTAAGCACAATTTTTTTAATTAACTGTAAAAAGTAGACCATTTTACTCAAGTTAATTATGTTAATGTTTAATTAAGGAAATACATAATAAGACATTTTAAGAAAAAGATATTTCAACAATTACACATTGGCTAATATAGCATCTCAGGCTTAATTCTTGAATTTGCAGGAAAATTGTCATAAAATAATGATCAGTGACAATAAGAAATATTACTAAAACAAAAATTCATAGACTCACACTTGCAGGAAATTCCATAGAGAATAGATTTCAAGAAAGTATTCAATAAAATATTTCTGAAAATATTTCTGAAAAACAGAAGAGAGATGTTGTAGATCTATGGGGAGGCCATTGTTTAAAATTATGGACATGAAGATAACTGAAATAGGTGCTGTAGATTGCTCAGAGCATGGTTGGACATCAAATATGCCAAGGCCATCTCTGGTAACCCAGGCCATTACCAGTCATCTTAAGTTTTGTCTTGTCATAACTTCAATGGCTCTGGGAGAGCAAGTGGGTCTGTTGGCTTTGTGCAACTCTGCCTCATTTAAATCCAATCTCAGGTCCAGACATCACCCCATGATGTCATTGGTCCTCTTCAGAAAACAAAGGATGGACAACAACAGTGCCTACTATGTGCCAGGCACTGTGATAGGCACTTTAGAAATATTATCACATTTGGTCCTTTGTTAAATTCTCAACCAGATCATTCCCTCTAACTATAGATGTCACTCAGGTTTCTGTCCTGCTTTCTCTTTTCTCCCTCGATATGATTTCACTTGGTGATCTCAGCAGCTTACATGGAATTAATTACATTTATGTTGAAGATTTGCAAATCTGCCTTTCCTGTCCCTCTCTCTGCTGACCTCCAAGCTCCCATCTCCACCTGCCATTCAGACATCTCAAACTGGATGTAAAATAGACTTCTTAAACTCAAAATGTCCAATTAAATTATCCAAGACTTCATTATCTTTCTCTGTAAAGTCACCTCCACTATCTTCCTTATTTCTATACAGAGCAATACCATCCTCCAAATCCCTCAGACTCACAAACTAGGAGTCATCCTAGCTTCCTCACTATCTCCTTCATATCCAAGCTATCGCCAAGGTCTCTTGATTCTACTTTGTCAACATTTCCCGAGTAAACCCCTTCTTCCACTCTGACACTGCCAGCACACTAGTTCAGACCTTCCTCACCACACATCTGGATTATTGCAATAGCCTGCTAGTGGGTCTGCCTGTCTCAAGTCTCTACTCACTCCAATCCATTCTCTATTCAGCCATGGAAGTAATTTTCCTAAAATTGCAGGTCTGATTATGTCACCCACCCTACTCAGTAAACTCTATTGGCTCATCATGAAGTTTGAATTTACAATATATTGTGTATAGAGTGATCTATAATTTTGTTATATAGCTTCTTAATATGCAATACTGCTAAAATTCCACCTTTAATTTTATCTATAGTTTTTCTTTTTTTTCTGTTGTTCCATTTTTCTTTCTTTGTCAATTAATCTATCTGTTTTCAGATAGATTACAATCACTTTTTTAAGTCTTAGATTTTCTCCCTTCCCCCTCCCCCTTCCTCCCTGAGATGGCATGCAATCTTATATGGATTCTACACATACATTCTTATTAAACACATTTTCACATTAGTCATGTTGTACAGAAGAATTAAAATGAATGGGAGAAACAATGAGAAAAATCCAAAGGAAAGTAAACATAACACAAGAGAAAATATTCTGCTTCATTCTGCAATCCAGTTCCATAGTTCTTTCTCTGGATGTTGATGGCATTTTGCCTCGAGTCCATTGGGAATGGTTTATGTCCTTGTATTGCTGTGAAGGGCTTATTCTATCAGAAGCAGTCCTCGCACACTGTGGCTGTTACTGAGTACAATGTTCCTCTTGTTCCACTCCTTTCACTCAGCATTAGTTCATATAATTCCTTCCAGGCCTCTCTAAAGTTTTCCTGTTCATAATTTCTTATAGTACAATAGTATTCCGTTACATTCATATACCACAACTTGTTTAGCCATTTCCCAGTTGATGGGCATCCTCTTGATTTCCAGTTTTTGGTCACCACAAAGAGAGTTGTTATAAATATTTTTGTACATGTGAGGTCCTTTCCCATTTTTATGATCCCTTAGGGATACTCTCCTATAACCAATATTGCTGGGTACGGTATTTCTTTGGGATAAAATACATTCATCAAGAGACATTCTCCAGGCATGGGTTTCACCCCATTCATTTTCAGTGATGTACATATGAGGCAAATTTGTCTCCTTCCATTAGAATTCTGATTCCTTTTTCGTGTTGCCTAAACTCTGACCATTTCTATATAAGTATCTAAGGGCATGGGATTTAGTACTAGTTTAATTCATTTTGTCTCCTGTAAAATTCTAGATGTCTCATTCTTTGTAGCTGTTCTTTCTTGTATATTACATGGGAGATGTACATAGACAGTTTACTACCCCCTCACCCCCACACACTCCATCTTTTTAAGTTTCAAGTCTTGTTTGATAAAATTAGTAAAAGCAATCATCATTTGCCTTCATTACATGAACTGTAACTTTGATCAGGCTTCTTCAATGCCCACATTTTAAGCCATGGGTCCAGGTACTCCAATCACTTTTTAAGACATCACTAAATTTGGGAAATGAAACTATCTTGTTTTTCTCCTCAACATATTTTGCCTTCAGTGAGCAGGTATGCAGAAACTACAATATGCAATGCTTTAATCTTTATTTTTATGCTGATATCTTTATGAAAATTGTTAATATTTTTAGTTTTCTTCTGGGAATATCATTTGCATTAAATCAATCACCATTTCTTAAGTGTACTCTGTACCAAGCCCTATGCAAGGAGCTAGGGATACAAAAAGAGATAGAAGACAGTCCCTACTCCCAAGGAACTTGCAATCTAATATGGAAAGCAACTTGCAAACAAATATATACAAAGTAAGTTATTTAAAGAATAAATAGGAAATAATTAACAAAGAAAAACACTGAAATTAAGAGGGGTTGCAGAAGGTTTCCTGTAGAAGGTGGCATTTTAGTTGGAATTTAAAGGAAGCTAGGGACATCCATGGTAGGAACAGAGGAAAGAGGATATTTTAGGCATAGATAACAGTCTGAGAAGATACCTAGAGCTGAGAAATGGAGTGTCTTGTTCTTGGAAGAGCCAGGAGGCCAATGACAACAGATAGAAGGGCTATGTTGGGGAATGAAATGGTAGAAGACTGGAAAAGTAGATGGTGAACAGGTTCTGAAAAGCTCTGAGTTCTGAGCAGAACACTTTGTATTTGCTGCTGGAGGCAATAGGAAGACACTAGAGATTATTGAGTAAGAGGTGCAGTAAGATGATCAGATCTGAACTTTAGGAACATCACTTGAGTGACTGAATAGAGAATAGAACTCAGTGGGGAGGGACTTGAAGTCCACAGACCTATTGCAATAATCCAAACATGAGGGGATGAGAATCTGCAATGAAGTGATGGTTGTGGTGTCAGGGAAGGAGCTGTCTTTGAGAGATGTTAAAACGTGAACTTGAAAGGCCTTGGCAACAGCAAAGATAAGGGAGGAGGGGAAGATAGTGAGGAATTATAGGATGACCTCCGAATTGTGAATCTGAGAGATTTAGAAGATGATATTGCTCTTTATAGCAAAAATTTAAGGGGAAAGATAATAAATTTTGTTTTGAACATAGTAAGATTGACATATCTGTTTGATATCCAGTTTCATATGTCCAAAAGAGAGTTGGAGATATAGCGTTAGAGGTCAGCAGAGATATTGGGGGCAGGATGGATAGATTCAAATATCAGCAGTATAAGGATGCTAATTAATCCATGGGAGCTGGTGAGATCACGAAGTAAAACTAAAGAGAAGAACCCAGGACAGAAACCTGAGGGACATTTATGGTTTGAAGTCATGATGAAGGTAGATCCAGCAAAAGAAATAGAGGAGGAATGCTGAGAGACCAGAAAAAACAACTAGGAGATTGTAGTGTCCCAAAAACCTTGAGAGAAGGGAGTATCAAGAAGAAAATGATCACTAGCATCAATAGTTGTAGAGAAACTGAGGAAATTGAAAATTAAGAAAAGGTCATTGGATTTAACAACTTTCATTATTCAGTCATCTTCACTCGTGTCTGACCTGGGGTCCTCATGACCCCATTTGGGGTTTTCTTAGCAAAGAAACTAGAGTGGGTTGCCATTTCTTTTTCCAGCTCATTTTACAAAGGAGGAAACTGAGGTAAAGAGTACTAAGTGACTTGATGAGGATCACGCAGCTTGTAAGTATCTGAAGCCAGATCTGAACTCAGAAAGATTTGTCTTTCTGACTCCAGGGCCTAGCGCTCTATTCACTGTACCATTAAGCTGCTGCCCCAGATTTGAAAACTAAAAGATCAATATAACTGTGGAGAGAACAGTTTTTGTATAAAGGGTTAAGAAGAGTGTGAGAGGAGAGAAACTGAATGCATCTATTGTAGATGGCCATTTTGAAGGAGTTTCACTACAAAGGGCAAAGGATCAAATAAAGACTTTTTCAAGATAGAAGAGACAAGGGCATTTTTGTAGGCAGTAAAAAATAATCCGGTAGAGAGCAAGAGATTGAACATTTGTGAAACAGGGGGCTTTACAGAAAGGGTAATCTTTTAGAGGACATGAGATAGAATGGGATCATTTGAACAAGTAAAGGAATTATCCTTGGTAAGGAATAAAGTCACTTCATCATGTGAGACAGGGGTGAAAGAGGAAAAAATAGGAAAAGATACCTGAATGATAGAAAATAAGAAAGAGGGGAGAAGAGAAAGTTCACTACAAATGCCTTCATTTTTTTCCCTATAAAACATGAGGACAATTGTTTTTTCATCTTTGTGTGGGGGGTGAAGGAGTAGGATATGGGAGTTTCATGAAGAATGAAATTACCCAAGTCAATGGGAATTTTGAACTGATAAGGGAGATACAGTAGGATTGCCTAGCAGCAGTGAGGTTATGTAACATAAATTTGTAGTAGACCCAACAAAATGTTTGTGCTATTTCTTTTGTCTACTTTCAGCAGAATGTGTGTAGAAGTTAAAGAGTCAAATGATGGGAATGATCCAAGACTGAGACTCAGATGAGCATTATGAGTGAGATGAAAAGGGTGCTGGGGATTCAAGACAAGACAATGCAGAGTTGAATTGGTTCACCAAATATGGTGAGAAGTTGAGACAGTAGCTAGTGGAGGGGAAATGACCTGGGAGATAATTAAGAGGGCAAGGGAGAGGAGGCCATGGTGCAGATGAAGAAAAGGGTTATATAAAAGAAGGCAGATGGAGAAGTCAAACACGAATAGATTTTTGTCAGAAAGGCGCATTTCAATGTTGTTGAACGTAAAAGTGGTACATGTGTGGGTGATAGCAAGATCTGAGTGTAACCATCTCTGTGTGTGACCGAGATTGTGAGGATGGAAAAATATTTCATGGATCCTGGGTATGTTGAGGAACTAAGTGGTTAGAGTGAGGGAGAATTAATATGTATGTTGAAGCCCCCTAGTATGATGGGAGGAATTGGGGTCAGAGAAATTTCTGGTTGTCACCTATTTTGATAATTCTTGGAATATTATCTGTTGCATCTTCAACAACACATGTGCCACCTCCCCTCCTCCACTCAATCTCCAGAAGCCAATAGATTACTCCTCTCTTCTCTCCTTTATTATATAGTCTTTTATCTTACAACTATATTATTCCAGTAGGACAAGAACTTGTGGCCATAAGACTTCATAAAACATTCAAGCATTATTTACAGAGTAGAAGACACAAAATCTTTTCATACTGATGTCCTTAAAACTATAAATCACCCCTCTCTACCTAGTGTTCACAATATCTACAATTTACAGTTTTTCCGTTGATGGGACTCTAAAGAGAAGGGGATAGGTTTGAGTTCTCCATATGGGACCTTCCTTCTGATCTCCCTTTCTGTTGCATTAATCCCTTGCCAGGTCCTTACTTTCAGACATTGTTCCATGTTAACATTCCAATTCTTTATCATACTTTTCTTTCACTACATCATAGAAATACTCTCATTGCCATAACTGTCCTCAAACCAGGGCTACTTTCACAAATTTTCTTGCCATTCATGTAACAGATTCATACATCTCCTATAATTGAGCTACTGATGTTTTTATTTTTTGTTCTTTACCTGAGATGTTCGCAATGTTACAATTCTTTCATACCTCCAGGTCAAATTATCTTTCACCCTGTCTGGAATGTATCCTCTTCAAAATTGTTGAGTGCAGAATTTCCTACTTTTTAGACTTCTGAACCAAGTCCTCATTTTTTTCATTCTGAGTTGGCTTACAAGAATTCTCTCACCTTTGCATACATCTGTGCCCAAATAATGAGCCTCCCATTTGCAGCAGCAGCTGTCAGTGAGTATTGAGGTTGGAAGGGAGTGCTCCTACTCATCCTCTTTGCTTTTGTGCCTCTCATCTTTAGGTAGAGAATCTGTACCAATAAAGCAAATAGTCATGGCCACTTTTGAACAGGATCTCTAAAAGAAAGGAAAAGTAATCATAGTCGCTCCTTGTGGATATCCTTAGTACAGGTCTGCACAAATTTATAGCCCACCAAAGAATTTTGGGTGAGGTGTGAAAAGTGTAGAGGAAAACATATTTGTATGCAGAGGGAATCCTTTGGTTTCTTCAAGCAGCCTACTGTCATAAGCCCCAGTAGGCTGCAAGTTGTGCAGGCCTGCCCTAGAGTTAGCATTGGGAAAGGCAGAAACCTTTAAAAAAATAAAATTTGTGTCCTGGATACATTTTCAAAATAGAAATCTATGATTATAAGATAAAAGTCATATTAAAAATCATTTTTCCAAATTCATTTTCACTCATTCATTTATTCATCTAGTAATTTGTCAGCTTGTTTATTACAAATAAGAGATCAGAAACCCAGAAAGGTTAAGTGAATTTCTTCTTTATATGGATGAGAAGAATGAAAGCCAGATTTAAAGTTATGACTATGTTTTGGCTTCAAGTTCAGAGTTCTTTTCACTGTCATAAAATTTTTATTACAGTCAAATGAAGTGCACAGCACAGGAGTCTGGCAGAGCTGGGTGAGAATGAAGCTAAGAGCACGTGGCAGTAGCAACAGTCGCTCCTGGGACTATGAGTCCACAGACTAAATGTTTGAAAATCACCTATTTGAACTTCAGGAAGCTAACACTGCAGAGCCAACTGTAAGTGCTCTCACTCTCCCTTATAGATCTTGAAAAGCCCAGAGAATATTGCCCCATGAAAATCCTGAATAGTGGGGCCAACACAAGGGGAACAGCAGTCTTTTAGTTTAGGAGGCTAGGGAAATTGACAGGAAAGATTTCTCTTGCGGTGTCTGAAGGGGACCAGTACAGGACCAGAGGTATCCCAGCAAGCTCCACTTCAGTGGACCAGCAGAAGAACCCGAGCACCTGAGGGGTGGAGACGGTAAGTAGCAACACCAGGACCCCAGGGATGCCTTTTCATTTGGGAAATTGAGCACATAAACCAGTTCAGTCTGGGGTCCACAGCCACTGAACCTGCCTGTGTTCTAGCACATCCCTAGGAGAGGAGGAGACTTCCAGCTGCCAGGCATCACCTCCCCCACAGCTCATGCTGTGAGATTCAGTGTAACCCTGAGGAAACTCACAAAGACTTCACTTCACCTTGACCTTGGCACTCACCAGCCAGCTCAGCACCAGTTAAACTGCACCATTATATACCTTGTAGCTGAAAGAACCAGAGACCACAATACACAAAGCAGGACCCTAGCTCTCAGTAAAGGAAATGTGGAAGAGAACCCCCTGTGCCCTAGAAGCAGAGGTGCATTTTAAGAGCCAGAAAATAGGCAATAACCTTGAGGATGAAGCAAATTAGGAAAAAAAAGATGATAGATTTTTAGAGGCACAGGGAAGATCAAAATAAAAACTTAGAAGAGGACAGTATTGATACTATGCCCACTTAGGAAATCACAAAAGGGAAAAGGAAATGGTCTCAGTGCCAGAGAGTATTCTTGAAAGAGCTCAAGAAGAATTTTATTTATTTATTTTATTGTATTTATTTTTAGATTTCCACATTGTTTTCCACAAAATTTTGAGTACGAATTTTTCTCCCCATACCTCCCCTCCCCCCACCTCATAATACCTTGCATTCTCTTTACCCCTTCCCTCACTGTACCCTCCCTTCTATCATACCCCACCCTTCCCTTATCCCCATCTTCTCTCTTTTCTTGTAGGGCAACATAAATTTCTATATCCCATTACCTGTGTTTCTTATTTCCCAGTTACATGGAATAATAATTCTCAACATTTGTTTCTAATACTTTGAATTCCAACTTCTCTCCCTCTCTCCCTCCTTCCCTAAGCATCCCCACTGAGAAGGCAAGCAATTCAATGACTATATTACCCTCTATCCTACCTTGTTCCACCTTTTATTATTCTCTCATTTAACCTTGTCCCTTCCAAAAGTATTTACTTCTAGTTATTCCCTTCTCCCATTTGCTCTCCCTTCTATCATTCCCCTCACCCCACTTGTCCCCTCCTCCCCTACTTTCCTGTAGTGTAAGATAGGTTTTCATACCAAATTTAGTGAACATGTTATTCCCTCCCTAAACCATATGTGAAGAAGGTGAGCTTCACTTTTTCTGTCTTCCTTTCTCCCTTTTCTCCTCCATTAAACAAGATTTTTCTTATCTCTTTTATGAGTTATAAGTGTCCCATTCCATTTCTCCCTTTCTGCTCCCAGTATTTTCCTCCCTCACCCCTTAATTTTTTTTATTGTTTTTTATTGATATCATCTCTTCTGATTCAACTCAAGCAGTACTCTCTCTCTCTCTCTCTGTGTGTGTGTGTGTGTATAATCCCTCCACCCATCCAAATACTGAGAAAAGTCTCAAGAGTTACAAATATTATCTTTCAATGTAGGAATGTAAACAGTTCAGTTTTAGAAAATCTATTATGATTTCTCTTTCCTCTTAACTTTTTCATGATACTCTTGATTCTTGTGTTTGAAAGTCAGATTTTCTATACAGTTCTGGTCTTTTCATCATGAATACTTGAAAGTCCTCTTAATCATTGAATGACCATTTATTCCTTTGAAGTATTATACTCACTTTTGCTGAGTAGGTGATTCTTGGTTTTAATCCCAGTTCTTTTGAATTCTGGAATATCCTGTTCCAAGCCCTTTGATCCCTTAATATAGAAGCTGCCAGATCCTTTGTTATCCTGATTGCATTTCCATGATATTCAAATTGCTTCTTTATAGGTGCTTGCAATATTTTATCCTTGACCTGAGGTCTCTGAAATTTGGCCACAATATTCCTAGGAATTTCTCTTTTTGGGTCTCTCTCAGGAGGTGATTGGTGGATTCTTTCAATCTTTATTTTGCCTTCTGGTTCTAGAAAATCAGGACAGTTTTCCTTGATAATTTCATGGAAGATGATGTCTAAGCTCTGTTATTGATCATGGCTTTCAGATAGTCCCATAATTTTTAAATTGTCTCTCCTGGATCTATTTTCCAGGTCAGTTGTTTTTCCAATGAGGTATTTCACATTATCTTCTATTTTGTTTCAAACTTTTGGTTTTATTTTCTAACATCTTGGTTTATCTTATAGTCACTAGTTTCCCTGAACTCAATTCTTTCTTTTACAGAACTATTTTGTTCAGTGAACTTTTGAACCTTCTTTTCCATTTAGCTAATTTTACTTGTTAAAGTCGTCTTCTCCTCATTGACTTTTTGGACATCTTTTTCCAAATGAGTTAGACTCTTTTTAAAGGTGTTATTTTCTTCAGCATCTTTTTTGGTTCTCCTTTAGCAGGTTGCTGATATGCTTTTCAAGCTCTTCCATGGCCTGAGCCCATTTCATGTTCATGTTGGTGGTACTGCAGGCAGAGACCTTGACTTCCTCTGACATTATTCCTTGTTCTTCCTCATCTGAAAGGATGGAAGGAGATACCTGTTTACCAAGAAAGTAATCTTCCGTGGTCTTATATTTTTTTTTTTCCTTTTTGGGGGATTTTCCAAGCCAGTTATTTGACTACTGAATCTTTTGTCAAAAGGAAGGTCCCAGTGCTCCTCCTCTCCTCAGTACCATGCTCAATGCTGAGATTCAGATCAGATGCTCTATTCCTTCAGGAGCTTTGGGTGGGGGTGGGGCCAACCCTGAGGGCTAAAGGGCAGATCAGCTGCTCAATTCCCCCAGAGGCTTTAAGCTGAGCTTCCTGGACAATGGACCAGGCTACTTCCCCGTAACTGCCCTCTACCCGCCGCTGCCACTACCTGGGGCTACTGCTGGGGAAACTCTGTTCCCCTCTCTTCCAGTTGGGAAAGCCCTCCCACACTGACCTTTGTAGCTTTCTTTGCTGTTTGTGGGTTGAGGGATCTGGGACCCAGGGAAGGGCTGGGAATTCTGCCCCAGAGATGTGTTCAGGTTCTGTTTCTTCCAGTGCTGTGTGGCCAGGGCTGGCCTCTGCTCCACTCAGTGTCCTGTGAGATAAACCTTTCTTGTCATCCTTCTAGGTTATCTTTGACTGGAAACCTCTCATTCTGTTATTCTGTGACTTCTGCCTCTCTAGAATTTGTTTGAGAGTCATTTTTTACAGATATTTTGTGGGCTGTGGGGGAAGTGCTAGAGTATATGTGTCTTTCTATTCCACCATCTTGTTTCCACCCACTCAAGGAGAATTTTAACGTTCAAATCAAAGAGATAGAAGAAAAATTGACAAAGGATTTTGAAAATATAGTTTATAAAATTTAAAAAAAATAAGAATTCACTGAACAGAACAGTTCTTTAAAAAGTAAAATTGGGCGAATTGATGAGATGTTAAATTTAATTGGAGAAAATAACTCCTTAAGAGGAAAAAAATTTAAAAAATGGAAAATGAGTTACAGAAGTTAATTGAAGAAGACAATACATTAAAATTAGAATTGGGCAAGTAGAAACTAATGACTATGAGGCATCAAGCATCAGTCAAAAAAATTTAAAGATGAAAAAATAGAAGAAAATGTAAAATACCTCATTGGAAAAGAAATTGACCTGTAAAATCAATCCAGGAGATAAAAAAATCTAAGAATTATTGGTCTATTGTAAAGCCATGATGAAAAAAAAAAAGACCTTAAGAGTATCTCTGAAGAAATCATCAATGAAAACTGCCCTGAGGTCCTAGAATGAGACAGTAAAATAGTCATCAAATGAATCCACCAATAACTTCCTGAAAGATATTTCAAAATGAAAATTCCAAGGAATATTGTAAGCAAATTCCAGAATTATAAGATCAAGGAAAAAATACTGCAAGCAATCAGAAAAAAAAAAACAAAAAACAGTTCAAATACTGTGGAACTACAGTGAGCATCTCACAGGATCTTGCAGTTTCTACATTAAAAGAGTGGAGGGATTGGAATATGATATTCCATAAAGCAAAGGAGCTTGAACTAAAACCAGAAATTAACTGCTAAGTAAAACTGAGCATGATATTTCAGGCAAGGAGATGGACATTCAATTAATTAAGGGATTTCCAGACATTACTGATGAAAAGGTTAAAGTTCAATGGAAAATTTGGTCCTGAAATATTAAATTCAAGAGAGACATAGAAAAGTAAATAAGGGGAAAAAAAGAAGAAAATGAACACTTGTTATTCAGTAAGAGTAAAATGTTTACATCCTTAAATAGGAGGATAATATTTGTTAAGCTTGAGAATTCTATATTTATTACAACATTTAAAAGGGATATACATCTGCCAGGCCTAGAGGCCTGTGTGGGCTACCCGAGTCTTCTTACCTCACCTCCGAGGTCTTCGGTTGGCCAAAACCGGATGCTCATATGAGAGAAAGGACGTTCCAGAGTCGAACAAGGGTTGAGCTTTATTTCAGGGTCTAGGTTACAAGTGCAGGGGGTCTTCCTTAGGAGGAAGAGGGGGAGATTTCCTAAGGAGGCTAAGATCTTAAGGGATTGGAAGTAGAAGTACAAGCGGGGAGAGAGGGGGAGGGGAGAGAGGAAAGAAGAGAACGGAGCCTACTGTCCTCTTGGCTCCTCACGTGCTAAGAGAGCTTTCAGGCTTCCTCAATCCTACTTAACCTTCAGCCACACAGTTTGCATCTCAATACCATGCTGTTAGATAACAATAGTGTGCCCAGATCCGGGACGACCTCGAGGGCAGGGAGACTCCACCCATCACGTATCTCCCGGGGAGAGGCGGAAATACCCAAGCTAGCTGAGCTAGCTCAGTCTGACCTTCTCGAATCCCCGCTGTTCATGGAAGGCCTCGTAAGACTCTAAGATTTAGAAGTCCCACTTTTACCCGCCCGAGACCGTCCACACGGATTTGGACTTCCAATTCCAACATACATCTACAGAGGGTGTGGGTTTAAATTGATTTATATGGTGATAAAAAAAATTAAGGGGTAAGAAGGGATCATTATGGGGGAAAAAAGGAGGAGGCAGAAAAGTACAAATTACATCACATAAAGAGACACAAAAACATTATGCTGCAGTGAAAGAAGGGAGGGAAATGAGCATTGATTGACCTTTACTCTCACTAGATTTGTTTCAAGTAGGGACTAACATAGTTAAATATAGAAATCTAACTTGCCCTATAGCCAGAAGGAGAGAAAAGGGGAAGAAAAAGTAGGGGTGGCTAGACAGTAGAGAAGAAGTAGTAATGGAAAAAGGAAAGATAAAGGAGGGGGCTGATAGATGGGAAGGAAAATTGAGGAAGAAAGCAGTCCAAAGTAAAACTCTTTGCAGAAGGGGAAGGGAGAAGGGAGAAATAAAAACATAAATGGGAGATAGGATAGAGAGAAAGAAAAAGATAGTAATCATAGCTGTGAATGTGGATGAGATGAACTCTCCCATAAAGTGGAGGTGGATATCATAATGGATTAAAAACCATAATGTTACAATATGTTGTTTATAAGGAACACATTTAAAACAGAGGGATACACACAAGGTAAAGGCAAAAAGTTGGAGCAGAATATATTCTTCTTCAGCTGAAGTAAAAGAAAAAACATCAGAGGTAGCAATCCTAATGTCAGAAAAAGCAAAAGAAAAAATAGATATGATCAAAAGAGATAAAGAAGGAAAGTATATCCTGCTAAAAGGCATTATAGACAATGAAGTAGTATCATAACTAAACATTTATATGAGAAGAGGTACAGCATCCAAATTCTTAGAAGAGAAGCAAGGGAAAGAAAGGGAGAGCAAAACTGTACTTGTGGGGGACATCAAGCTTCCCCTCTCTGAATTTGATAAATCTAACATCATAATAAACAAAAAAAGCAGTTAAGGAGGTGTTGAATAGGATTCTGGAAAATTCAAAATGATATAACTCTGGAGAAAATGGAATTGGGATAGAAAGGAATATAATTTTTCTCAGTGGTACATGGCACATACAGAAAAATTGACCATGAAGGCGAAAACCTCACAATCCAGTGCAGAAGTAGTCAATGAATACTTTTTCAGATCATGGTGCAATAAAAATATGTATGTATATATATATATATATATATATATATATATATATATATATATATATATATATATATATATATATATATATGTATATATATATATATATATATGTATATATGTAATAAAGGGCCATGGAAATCCAAAAATTCATTGGAAACTAAATAATCTAATCATAAAGGATGAGTGGGTCAAACAAACAAATCATATAAAGAAGCAAAAACTCCATTCAAGAGAATGACAATAATGAGAACAACCCACCAAAACTTAAGGGAGACAGGAAAAGCAGTTTAAATTTTATGTCTCTGAATGCTTACATGAATAAAATTGAGAAAGAGAAGATCAATGAATCGCACATACAACTGAACAATACAGAAAAAAAATTTAAAAATCCCCAATTAAAGACCAATACAGAAATACTGAAAACTAAAGGAGAGATTAATAAAACTGAAATTAAGAAAATTACTCAACTAATAAACAAAAATAAGAGATAATTTTGTCAACAAAAATAAAATTGATTAACTTGTCAAATTGATTTTTTTTAAAAAAAGAAGAAAAGCAAATTATCAGTATCAAAGATGGAAAGGGTGAATCACCTCCAATGAAGAGGAAATTCAAACAATAATTAGACATTATTTTTCCCATTCTGTGCTGATAAATTTGACAATCTTAGTGAAATAGATATTTAAAAAAGATAAATTGCCCAGATTACAGAAGAGTAATTAAAATACTTAAACAATACCATCTAAGAAAAATAAATTGAATGAAACACCAATGAACTCCCTAGGAAAAATTCTGCAGGGCCTGATTGACAAGCACATTCCATAAAACATTAAAGAATAGTTAATTCCAGTACTAATATACTATCTGGGAAAATTGGCAGAGTTCTACCAAATTATTTTTATGATGCAGATATGGTGCTGATACCTACACTGGGAAGAGTCAAAACAGAGAATGAAAATTACAGATCAGTTTTCCTAATGGATATAGATACAACAATTTAAAATAAGATATTAGTAAAAAGATTACAGTAGCTTATCTCAAGAATAGCATAATTTGATCAAGTAGGATTTATACCAAGAAAGGAGATCTGGTTTAATATTAGGAAAACTACCAGCATAACTGATCATATCAACGAGAAAACTAACAGAAACTTTGATTATCTAAATAAATACAGCAAAAGCTTTTGACAAAACACAACACTCATTCCTAGTGAAAATACTACAGTGTCAGAATAAATGGGATCTTCCTTAAAATAATAAGCAATATCTACCGGAGACCATAAGCAAGCATTAAATATAATGGGAATAAGCTAGATGCATTTCCAGTAATATCTGGGATGAGACAAGGTTTTCAATCATCACCACTGTTATTCAATATGGTAATAAAAATGTTAACTTTAGGTATAAGAGAAGAAAATATAATTTGAAAGAATTAGAGTAGACAAAGAAGAAACTAAGTTATTACTCTTTGCAGATGATATGGTGATATAGAGAATCTTAGAGAATCAAGTAAAAATTACTTGAAACAATACTCACCTTTAGAAAGTTGCAGAATATAAAATAAGCCCACATAAATCATCTGCATTTCTACATATTATGTAGAAGTTCAACTAGAAAGGATAGAAAGTGAAATCCCATTCAAAGTTACTGTAGACACTACAAAGTGTTTGGGAGTCAACCTACCAAAATAAACCCAGGGACTATATGAACACAATTACAAAACACTTTTCACACAAATAAAGACAGATCTAAATGATTTGAAAAACATCTGATGTTCATGATTAGACCAAGCTAATATAATAAAAATAATTGTACGTAAATTAATTTACTTATGCAATGCCATTCCAATCAAACTACCAAACATACTTTATAGAGTTAGGAAAAAAAAATAGTATCAAAATTCATCTAGAGGAATAAAAGTTCCAGAATTTCAAGAGAATTAATGAAAAGAAATATTAGGGATGATGGTCCAGCCACAAGAAATCCTAAATTGTATCCTTAATCAGCATCACCAAAACTCAGAAATAGAGGGATAGATCAGTGGAATGGGTTAGGTACACAAGGCACAACAGTCAATTATTATAAATCCAAGGACCACAACTTCTGGGTTAAGAATTCACTGTTTAACAAAAAAACTGCTGAGGAAACTGGGAAATAGTGTGGTAGAAACTCCGCATAGACCAAGACCTGACAATGAAAACCAGAATAAATTTCAAATATGTGTATGATCTAGATATAAAGAATATACTATAAATAATTTAGGGGAGCAAGGAATAGTTTATTTGTCAGATTTATGGAGAACAGAGAAGTTTATGACCAAATAAGACATAGAAAATATTATGAAATGCAAAATTGGTAATTTTGATTATATTAAATTGAAAAGTTTTTGCACAAACAAAGCCAATGTAACCAAGATTAGGAGGGAAGCAGAACACTGGGAAATAACTTTTACAACTAGCTTAAAAGGGTTCATTTCTCAAATATTGTAAAAGCAAGGACCCTAACATACACAGGATGACCTGCCATCACAGGTTCTTTGATCTGCTTTTCTAAAAGGAAGACAACATTTGAGAGTTCAAAATGACTTTTTAAAAAGCACATATATCATTTGCTTAGTTCAGGGAAAAGTCAGCACTCTGAACTTGACAGAAAATACAGAAAAATACAGATTAACAGAGAGTGCTTCCAGTTGCCTGACATAAGACATACATACACCCAGGATCAACAAACAGATAACTGTCTGACCATATATACATAATTACCAGAGAGAGAAGCACCAACATCTTGTTTTTCAAAGCCAGGAGGGGCTCCTTAGTGGCTGCCCAGAATCTCTTCTGGTCAAACAAAATACTTCCAATCAGTAAGCCCCAAAGTATACATTTTTCAGAGTCAGAGGGTGTCACAGCCCTTGAGAACCAGTACCTCATTAACAGAAAGGTGTAGGACTTCTTACAAATTTTCCCAGGCCCATTAATGGGTGGGGAAGATCTTCTTTAATCACATTATTCAACCAGTGGCACTTGATTATATGAAAACAAAAACAACAAAAGATCCTACTTTGCTTGTCATTACAAATATACAGAGAACTGAGTCAAATTTACAAGAATGCAAATCATTCCCCAATTGATAAATGGTCAAAGCATACGAATGTTCAGTTTTCAGAGGAAGAAATTAAAGCTCTCTATAGTAATATGAAAAAATACTCTAAATCACTGTTCATTAAAGAGATACAAATCAAAACAATTCTTAGATACCACACCACACCTGTCAGATTGGCTAATGTGACAAAACAGAAAATGATAAATGTTGAAGAAGATGTGGGAGAGTTTGAAACACTAAATGATTGTTGGTGGAGCTGTGAGCTGATTTAACCATTCTGGAGAGCAATTTGCAACTATGCCCAAAGTGCTATAAAAATGTACCTACCCTTTGACCCACAAGTAACACTTGTAGGGCTGTATCTCAAAGAGATCATAAAAATGGGAAAAAGACTCACATGGACAAAAATATTTATTGCAGCTCTTTCTGTGGTGGCTAAAAACAATTGGCTAGTGGCTGAACATATTGTGGTATATGCATGTAATGGAATACTATTGTGCTATAAGAAATGAGGCACACTTGAATTTAAGAAAAACCAGGGAAGATTCATATGAACTGATGATGAATAAAGTGAGCAGAACCAGGAGAACATTATGCACAGTAATAGTTACAATGTTTGAGGACTGACTTTGATGGACTTAGCCCTTCACAGCAATGCAAGGACCATTTCCAAAGACTCATGATGCAAAATTCCATCCACATCCAGAGAAAGAGCTATGGAGCCAGAACCCAGAATGAAACAGACTATTTTCTCTTTGTTATGTTTTGTTATGTTATGTTTTTTTCATGGTTTCTCCCATTTGCTATAATTTTTCCATGCAATATGACTAATGTGCAAATGTATTTAATGGGAATGTATGTGTAGAGTCCATATAAGATTGCATGCCAGCTTGGGGAGGAAGAGGGTAAAAAGGGAGCAAAAATTGAAAACTTATTGAGCTGAATGTTGCAACTGAAAACAAATTGATAAATTTTGGGAAAATTCAAATAAGATAAAAATGAGAAAACACTCTGAAAAAGGTACAAAATTTCATGTAAATGTCAGTAATATTTGTGCTTTTACAATCTATGAT